>NC_137925.1:29628526-29736026 GCF_963457725.1 Sprattus sprattus | reverse complement strand
TTTTTATTTGTTTCACAGCAACTTGGTGGTTTTCATATGTTTGCCTCCTCTCAGCAAGGTTGAAATGTTCCAGTGTATTTCTTTATGGTGAGCCGATGCTCATCCTGGGACGGTGTGAGTGCGAGTGAGTGAGACCATGCAATATGTTGCTGCTCCATCAAGTCTCATGGATCACATGTCTTTTTGCTCAAGCCCACACCACACCAGTGGATCACACTTCTCTACCACATGCAGGGCTGGAGTCTCAACAGCACCCAACACCACCCTTAAACAGCCACAGACCTGCAGACCCACATCCATAGGTGCATCTGTGCCACTAAGAGGCTCAGGAATTCGGAGGCCCTTCCAGTCGTCGTCCCCCCCAGTCGTCCCCCCCCCCCCCCCCCCCCCCCCCCCCATCTAATCAATGAATCACACTATTGGAGTTGCATGTGTGTCTGTGTGTGTCTGTGAGTCTACTGTATGTGAGAGGATGTCTTCTTTATCTACTGTATGTCCCTGTGTGTTGTATCTCTAGATCTGTCTCTGTCTTGTGTGTATGTGTCCAAACCAGCTCCCTTGTTCCTGGTTTACCCTGTGGTTTCTCTGTACCGTCCTGGCAGGGCCGAGCCCGTTTACAGTGCCATCCACAAACCGCTGCTGGGGGAGTCCGGCATCCCGGCCTCCTCCCCCCATCTGTGCAGCGGGGCGCTCGGGGACGCCCCCCCGGCCCCGTCACCTGCCTCGTGCCAAAGCCTGGTGCCCTACATCGGCAGGTACTCTCCCCCACTGCTTCTCGCTCCACTCCGATCCGATCCTCTCTTCTGCCCCCTAAGACCTCCCACTGTGACTGTATTCCACCTGTCCCCCTCACCATACATGCACTCACACACACACACACATACACACACACACACACACACACACACACACACACACACACACACACACACGCCCCATACACACACACACACACACACACGCCCCATACACACACACACACACACACACACACACACACACACACACACACACACACGCCCCATACACACACACACACACACACAAACACACTCGCCCCATACACACACATACACACACACACGCCCCATACACACACGCACACACACACACGCCCCATACACACACACACACACACACACACACACACACACACACACACACACACACACACACACACACACACACACACACACACACACACACACACACACACACACACACATCCACGCACACTCCTCCCCAGCCCACACCACCAGCACCACCCCACTGCCAAAGCACCTCATCAATGTCACCCACTGCACCAACCGCCATCAGCACCCACTCAGTGCCAGCCTGTACCATCCTGTGCCCTCTCAGTGCTGGGTCTCATACCTCGTTTCCAACAAGGCCGAGCCAGTGCCGGTGCTGGAGTTGGTGCCGGTCAGTGCTGTAATGGTAAATTTAGAGGTGGGTAAACTATGAATTTTGTGATCGTACAGACCTCGACGCGATGCAACGCGATGCGGAGCAACGCAACACAAAGCGCTGGCACTCTGTAATTCTGTCCTGGCTATATTGCATTATGTTATCAGTTAAAGTCATATACAATCAATGACAATGAATAAATGTGTTTGTAGTTTGAAGATTATTAAATTTCAAGTAACAGTAAAGAAAAGTATGTTGCTTTTCTGTCCAGATATGTGGGTGGCATCTGCTCTCTTTTTCTCCACTCAGACTGTGTATTCAGTCTCAGATTCTTCTTTCTCTGTATCTCCCTCTACTTCAGATTCTAATTCAGATGATCCACTCTCCATCTCTCCTGTCCCTGTTTCTTCTCTTACTCCATTCTTCCTACCTGTTTCTTCATCTCCTCCCTCTATTTCATCTTTCTCTGTCTCCCCTTTCTCTAATTCTTCCTTCTCTGTTGGTCTTTTTTCATTTTCTCCCCTTTCCTCTTCTCCACTCTTTGGTTCTCCACTGCCATGATTTTGTTCTCTCACCAGCCCTCTCACTCTTTCTCCTCTCTCTATTTGACCTCCTGGTGTTTCCCCTCTCCCTGTGCTCTCTGCATCATTGCCTGAAAGAATATGTTTAATTTAAGAGTTGTGGGGCTGAGGACACCTAAGGAGCCTGTCAATAACACTGACAACATAAGTTAAAGGAATACTCATGTACTGCCTATGTCTTCATAAATAGCCTTTACAGCATGGTTTTTTTTCACATTGAGAACTGACTTGTTTTCAAAAAATCCATGTTTCCAGTGTATTTCGTTTACAGGCTACTCTACACCTTTCATGACTTCAAATAACGCATTGATTAAGAATACAGGCCAATTCAGTGAATCAACAGCTTTGCTCCCTGCTCACGTTTCTATGCGAGGGCACGGACGTGTCATCATGAAAGTAAAAAACAAATATATTTGACCTTGACCGCAAAAATGGAAGATTCTATAGCTAAGCTAAAACCTTTCACTTAGCTAGCTTAACTGGCTTGCACATAATCTGTCTACAATTTCTCAATGAATCAGCCTTATCTGCAGCGATATGCGTGAGGATAATTACTCCAGCATTTTCAATACTCCAGCATTTTCTGAAAGAATTAACGTTTTATTAGGCCTATTTAGATGGAACCGGGAAGGCTGACTTGTTACCTGCATCATCGTATTTGAAAGCACGTTATTAATAGCGTTTGTCTCTTTCTTAATGCGGTGTTGTGCGAACCAAAACAATGCTTAAAAACGTGAATTAATCTTCTTCAGACTTACTTTTTTGCGGGCATCTGTGGGAGTGGGAGCACTTCAAAAATCGCCTGATATCCATGGCTAATTACCGGTAATCTTTTCCTAACAGGTAGGCAGGCAGACTTACACAACTTGTATGTGTTTACATCCTTCCCAGATACTGATTGGTGTCGCCACTGAAGCCACAAGGCACTAATTGTAGGGTCACAGACCATAATACAGTAGTAGAAAATTATTCAGACTACAGCGTTTATATGTTTAACCATATGAAACGTAGTATTAGGTGTTTTAAAATGACACAAGTTTATTTCGGATTATTCCAACGGAAGAATACAAGGCGCAGAAAACTTTGAGCTGCTTAAACGCCTCTTAGGGGTGGATAAACGCTATTTATAGGTGCGTAAACGCTATTTCCAAAATTCCAGAGTTGCGTAAACTGCGTTTACGTGCGTTTACCCTCCACTACAGCCCTGGTGCCGGTGCCTTTCAGCACAGGCCTGCATTTCCACTGGTTCCAGTACCAAAACTGAACTTTATCGAATGTTGTGATATGTTACTATGGTTACAATTGTGATTGTGTGTTATTCATGAGTGGTCTTCTTCCAGCGAGAAGGCAAATTAATTTCGATAAAACTTAAATAATTTTTTAATACCATCTATACGACCTTAAGTTAATGTTCTGTTTACTTGGCCACGGGTTTCTATATTTCCTCACGTAGATCAAACGAGTGGCAATGCAGTTCATGATGGGAGTTGACCAGCTACTACACTGATATATACTTAGCAGTACCTCATGACAGCTAATGCTAGTTAGCTAGCTGCTACACGAACTTGCTTAGTCAAAAGCTATTTATTTTTTTGTTTTCAAGTGGCACTTCTCCTACAGTACAAACAATACAAAACCTGCACTACATTACAGTCTCAGTTAATGATGCAACTATGGGTTTTCTATATTCCCTCACGTAGTTGACTAGCATAACAACTGTAGCAGGACCTCAAGACAGCTAGCAGCTAGTGCTAGTTAGCCATCTGCTACACAAACTTTCTTAGTCAATAGCTAATATTAAGTGTGATATCACACAAAACCAACAAGCCAGATTGAAAGAGTTAATGTATACTAGGCAGACAAACCAACACATTTTGATGGATGAAATTCTTCATTATTTTTAATTTGTTTGTTATTTGGTACTTTTGAACCCCGCTATCTCCAACTCTCCACGTATTTCTTTATATATTTTAGCTTTCCTTACTGCCTTATCAATTTTGTGTTGCATTTCTGTTGATGACCAAATCGCTATCAAGGTATTTATTTAATCCATGGACCACTGCTGGATGGATTGTTCATTTATGTTTTCACCGTTTTAACTCAACATCTTGGTTGACGGGTGAAATAAATTGCGGCGGAAATGTCTGTTGCTGCCGGTAGGGTAGCTCCGCCCATAACCTGGTTGTTGGTGCCCGATTTTAGGCCCAGCAACTTCAGGGAGCCGTGCCTGGATTCTCAGCCCCAGCACCAGTAAAACTTTGGTCGAAACGCGCAGAACTGGTGCCAGATAAGGCACTGGCCCGGCACCGGCACCATGTTGGTGGAAACAAGGTATCAGTGCTCGCTCACACTGCTGGGTCTCACTGCATGGCGAGGCGTCCACACGGCCCCTTCTCCCTCCCCTTCTGTCTCTGTGTCTGATAGAGGAGTAAACAGGAAGTGGCACACGTCACTTCACCATAAGGAGGAAGGGTGGGCAGGAAAAAGAGGGAGATATTTTATTCTTCTGCTTTTCTCAGATCATATAACTGACATTTTAGAGGCCACTCTCAAGGTGGTCCCATATTTCAATCTGAGACGTGCCATACCTCTTCCCAATGCCTCTGTGTTCTGTTGCGTGTCTACAGCAGTGTATATGTCACCCTCCTCCTGTCTGGGCTGCATCCACACACATGCACTCTCACCCTGCAGACACCACCCAGGGTCACACACATGCACTCTCACCCTGCAGACACCACCCAGGGTCACACACATGCACTCTCTGCTGAGCGCACCTGCAGCCAGCACAGCCACTCACACAGGCTGGGATGGGTAGGACAAACACTCAACCCACACAGGCTGGGATGGGTAGGACACACACTCTGCCCACACAGGCTGGGATGGGTAGGACACACACTCTGCCCACACAGGCTGGGATGGGTAGGACACACACTCTGCCCACACAGGCTGGGATGGGTAGGACACACACTCTGCCCACACAGGCTGGGATGGGTAGGACACACACTCGACACACACAGGCTGGGATGGGTAGGACACACACTCAACCCACACAGGGAGAAGTGCTACTGCTGTGTTCTCACTTCTGTCAGATGCCCTGGTACTCTAGGCATCTGTTTGTCTTTAATACGCTCCCATCTGCCCACTGAGAGACACACACCAGGCTCATTCTAGCCAGGCAGGAGACATCTTGGTTGAAGGGGTCCAGTGTTAACAGAGTCTGTGGGAAAAATTAACATTGCAGTCCTAACTAGTGATGTAGATGGCCTTTCTAAACAGTGCTTCCATCTAAACCCATGGCCTACGAGAAGTCTAGGATAAGGGTGTGTGTTACTGCAACTGGAGTGGGCCATTTAGTTTGTGTGTGTTTTCAAAGTCCCCTCTTTCTCTCAGGGTCTATTGCAGTTGGCCAGTTGAATTGGTTTGGAAAGTTGATAGGACATTCCTTATAGTTAATCTGTGGCCACCAAACTAATTGTATCAAAGCTGATTGACAGTATTTCAACAGTTCACATACCTGATCCACACACACGCAATACAAATACAAATACACACACACACACACACACACACACACACACACACACACACTCACACACACACACACACACACACACACACACACACACACACACACACACACACACACACACACACACACACACACACACACACACACAGCCTTTGCTCCTTTGACGAAGGAATGCGCTGCTATTCATGATGTCAATGTAAACAGTGTTTGCTGCTCTCACTAGAAACTTATAGGGAAGAGTGGCTGGACTGAGATCAGTGTGTGCTGCTCTCACTAGAAACTTATAGGGAAGAGTGGCTGGACTGAGATCAGTGTGTGCTGCTCTCACTAGAAACTTATAGGGAAGAGTGGCTGGACTGAGATCAGTGTGTGCTGCTCTCACTAGAAACTTATAGGGAAGAGTGGCTGGACTGAGATCAGTGTGTGCTGCTCTCACTAGAAACTTATAGGGAAGAGTGGCTGGACTGAGATCAGTGTGTGCTGCTCTCACTAGAAACTTATAGGGAAGAGTGGCTGGACTGAGATCAGTGTGTGCTGCTCTCACTGGAGATGTATAGGAGTGTGGGCTGGACTGAGATCAGTGTGTGCTGCTCTCACTGGAGATGTATAGGAGAGTGGGGTGGACTGAGATCAGCACTCAAATGAGGAGTGGCACACATTCCTACAGCTGTCGAGATACACACACACACACATACGTACACACCATAAATATACATGCATGTGCGTATATGCATACAAATTACCAGTGCCTATCAGGCACTGTGATACAGTCAGACAGGCACACAAGACTGGCTGTGAGACACACACACTCCTCACACACACAAGACTGGCTGTGAGACACACACACTCCTCACACACACAAGACTGGCTATGAGGCGCACACACTCCTCACACACACAAGACTGGCTGTGAGACACACACACTCCTCACACACACAAGACTGGCTGTGAGACACACACACTCCTCACACACACAAGACTGGCTGTGAGACACACACACTCCTCACACACACAAGACTGGCTGTGAGACACACACACTCCTCACACACACAAGACTGGCTGTGAGACACACACACTCCACTTCAGACACAGTTTATAATATGGTCAGTCATTTATATTCCCATCGATAGATCATATGATTATATGAACAACACATCTGTCTAACACACAAACACATTTACACAGAGATACTGATAGACACTTTTTCAAAGAATCCCATTGTACAGACGAATGGTGCGGAAATTACCCTAAGAATTCTTATGCCTTTTCTGTCAGATGGAGGGAGAGAGGGAGATCACATCAAACTTGCAGTGTGTGCGTGTGTGTGTGTGTGTGTGTGTGTGTGTGTGTGTGTGTGTGTGCGTGACAGATGGGCTCACCAAGGGTCTCTGTGTGATGATCTGAGTCAGAGGAGAGGCTTAGATCGGCCCTCTGCCCATCTGTGTTCCTCCCCACGCTGGGTCTGTCACACACACACACACACACACACTGAAATACACACACCCCTGTCCTACTGTACATTATGGAAATTTAGGGGAGATCACCCGCCCTCACAAAACACCAAATTAACGTCAGCTCTTTCAGAAATAATGATTCAAAATGGCCCTGAGAGTCAGACATTTATAGCCCAGGCAACCAGTCCCCTCAAACACAGACACAGGCACACACTACACTACAATACACACACATGTAGTCACAATGCATACACTAAGCACATGCACACACTACAATACACATACATGTAGTTACAATGCACTACACACATGCACACACTGCAATACACACACATGTAGTCCCAATGCACACCCTCAACACATGTAGTCCCAATGCACACACTACAATACACACACATGTAGTCCCAATGCACACACTACAATACACACACATGTAGTCACAATGCACACACTCCACACACACTACAATACACACACATGTAGTCACAATGCACACACTACAATACACACACGTGTAGTCCCAATGCACACACTCCCACACATACATGCCCTTCCCCACTCCAGTAGCTTCACCTGCTCTCCCCCACTCACTCAGCTCATTATGAAACAAGCGGAGGCTTTTGTGTGGCTGTTTGAACACTGTTGCGTCAGCCTGGGCTTTTGTTAACCCTTTCATGGCTGCTGTTTCAGCTGTTCGGTGGAGCTCCTCTGCTGTAGTGTCTCAACGGTGTGGAGGAGTCGCTGTTAATGTCAGGGTCCAGTCACTGGGGGGGGGGGGGGGCTGGAGCCTGGTTGGACATTGTCCTGTGCTCAGAGAGTCCACCTCCATCAGAGCGCTGCACAGGCGTCACAGGAGCTAATCAGTAACCTAGCGCTAGAATCAGTCATTCCACTTCCTGCTCACCATGAGATGAGTCAACCTTTCACTGGAGAAGTAAGCGAGGGCGGGAGGGAGGGAGGGCTAGAAAATAAGTGGTACACGGCCACAGTTAATAAGGAGTTTCAAGTGATCTCATTCTCTCACCTTATTTCTACTCATCTCTCTCTCTCTGCTCACATTACACATTATACATTTTCCCAGCTCTTATGTGATGGCTTCATGCTTTTTCCAAGAGGATGTTTTTAACCTGATGCTTTCATTTGGATTTACGATTTTCAAGATTCCAACAGAATCATCTCTGCGGTACAGCAACATCTCTTAATCTGTGACAAATCAAAGACTTTTTTATTTTAAGGAACTGGAGACCCTTTAGACCCTTTATTTAATTTCAGTTTAATGGGATCAATGCTTCATTCTCATTGCCAGGTTTCATCAACCACTAGAATTTAAACTGGTAATCATTTATCACAGCTGGTTTATTTTTAGCTGTGAAGCTGGAAATATCTTGAACTGTGTATTGGCACTAAGTCAAACTGGACTGAGCAGCTCCCAATAAGAACCCTGAAGAGAACAGAACTGAACCGCACAATATGAAGCAAATATTCAACAGAAAGACAGAGACAAGGAGGGAGAAGGGAAGATTGCGTGTATGTGCCCGTGTGTGTGTGTGTATGTGTGCGTGGGTCTAAAGGGGGGTTTCTTGAAGACTCTGGCAACCAGTGCATGTTTTACAGAAAGCGCTGTAGTTGTGGGCAGAAGGGTCTCAGTCCTCTTTTAATCAGTCAGGAGGGGGTGGGGGGGGGGGTGTAGAGGGCTGGGGCAGTTTGAACCCTTAGAGGTCGTTTACATGGAGCCTAGTTTGTCAATCTGATACGGATAGCTAATACAGATAGCCCTATCATACATAGGAACACTCTCTATCCGCACCTTGTTTCTGCAACGATCGCAGTCCGGGGTAGAAAGTGAGTAGATTTGAATCGGTACGGGGGCTGGTGTTCGTCTGCACGGCTTCACGCAACCTGATGACGTCATTGCCCCACGTGATCAATTTGCGATCTCCAACCACTATTTATATCCCTTGTTCTCCCTCAAAATCTCACTCGTGGTGGGCCTCGAATTCACTCTCATTAACCCAGCCTACTGATTTTTGATTAGCCTCCTATCTTGATCTAATTCTTCTTATTCAGACGTAACATAACTTTCATGACCACAAATATAAATTGGCCAGCGATTTAATTGCTTTTTTATTCATAAATGTATGTAAAATGCTCGGAGCAATGCATCATGGGAAATGGGATGACAGACATGTCATGTTACTGTTCCAAACTCTTTATTATCAATAGAAAAAAGAATTAATTTTCGCATATCCTTTAGTCTGACCACTGATATTAACTATCATAATGTAATGTTGTTAATTGGAGCTTGAATGTCTTGTGTAATGTGTTTATCCTCGTGCTGTGAAGTACCTTCTTCTAGGTTTTTCACGTTTTTTCAGTTGTGTAAATAAAGCGCTAAAGCGCCACCCACAGGCTTGAGGTATGTACTACAGTCGGTTCACCACAATCTGCTGCCTCCGTGTTTACGCAAATCTCTCGTTGCCAGCCTCCGTATTTACGAAATTAAAAGATTCGATTGGTGTGAAAAGTAAATCCGATTCGGAGGCCCTAGACTTCGTGTGCATAGCACCTTAGATGCTGTGGGACATCATCACCAGGGTAGAGTGCTGGCCTGTTTAACCCCTTAAAGGCTATGGGACGGCAGCTCCAGAGAGAGTGTGGGGGTGAGACCAGCCACAAACATAAACACAAACAGAGAGACAACGACAAACACAATAAAGAGATGAAAGGACATAGAGGAGTACACATTGGGAGAGAATAGCTTGGCTGAAGAGCAGTGGGTTGGGGTGGGGGCTGGAGCGGGGGCTTGGACAGGGTGTCCATGGTGGGGAGGGGGAGGGCTCTGTTGCTGTGCTCATAACCTTAGGAATTCACTCTGTATTTTCCCAGAACTAGCTAAGAGCCATCCTCTCCTGCTGGGCTGCAAACTCAGGCCCATAGGCACACACTCAAAATACAAGTGTACAGTACAATCACACTCACATATCAGAATCAAAATCAAAATCTGAATTCTTTTATTGGCCAAGTATATTTACACATACAGGAAATTGACTTGGTGTGGTTGGAGCATAGCACATAAAACAACAGTTTATATATTAGCAAACAAACAAACATGTTATTCAAGCTATTACTTTGCTCTCACAATCTCAGCCATTTTATGTTTCTCCATAATCACATGTGTTGAGTAGGTGAAGGCTTGTTTCTCCATTATCACATGTGTTCAGTAGATGAAGGCTTGTTTCTCCATGATCACATGTGTTTGTTCAGTAGATGAAGGCTTGTTTCTCCATTATCACATGTGTTTGTTCAGTAGATGAAGGCTTGTTTCTCCATGATCACATGTGTTTGTTCAGTAGATGAAGGCTTGTTTCTCCATGATCACATGTGTTTGTTCAGTAGATGAAGGCTTGTTTCTCCATGATCACATGAGCAGAGGGACAGAGGAGATCTGAGATGATGGACTGGTATGCTACTGTGATCTAAGGAGGCCCTGGCATGGGTGGGTAGGGCCATGGACATGGAGAACATAAAAGAGAAACACCACTCTGTAGACAAGTTCATTAAGGAGACCTTGAGCAACACTAAATCGCTTCCAAGGAACTAGAGAGGCCCCTTCAATCTGTTAAGGTGAGCCTCTAGAAATTGGGGTGGGGAATGAATGATGTGCTGGCTGTATGCTGCCCTAGTTGACAAGGTCTATGTGGGAGGGTGAGGGTTAAGCCTAGCTCCACCATGGAGCAGGCGAGGGTGACAGCCAGAGTGGAGCTGGATACCATCATCACTCTCCTACAGCCTGAGATTCCTCACACAAACACACACTCAACGCAGCACCAGCAAGAGAGGGAGAGAGGGAGAGGAGTGTTTGGAATGGAGATAGGGAGTGGAATTCAGGATAACATCCTGCACTAGCCCCTGTCTGGAGGAAACCAATGTGGCTGAAAAATGTTTACGGTGAACATTTCGTCCTCCATGCTGGTGAAGGCTCAACAAGAGCAGGGGAATAGGAGGGGTCTCCCATCCAGGACTAGACACACCACAAGCAGGTAATGTTGCGCATGGGATCACTGATGTGATTGAGAGGAGATGAGCAGTGTTCTCATAGATCTCTGTGTCTGAGTGTATTCTGTACAAGGTTTGTGAAAGGAGATCTCAGATTAGTTTTCACCACTGTTCCTAATGGAATTGGTACTTAATAATACAGTGCTGCTTGAGATTAAATAGCCAGTGTGATTTGCAATGATTTTTGTATGTACAGGAGATATGGTCAGTAATTTGGTAATTTGGTCAGGTCAAATGTCGACCATAGAAATGTATTTGTGTGTGCTGTTTTCATGGGGCATCTTATTGGTGTGGTTGTGTTGGCTTATGTGGGATAGGCACTAATCCAGCCATTGTATTCAGGCCGTGTGGCTCCTCTATTGTGCTTCCAGACCTCTTTACTACCGGTACATTTATAAAATCCGGGAAGACAGGACACACATGAAGTTTTCAGTAAATGAATGGACGCCCAACATGAAAGATACTTTTGATTTTGAGTGAACTAAAAAGGCTTGGTGGTCCTCTTTTAACAAACATTAAGCACTTCCATAACGCGCTGTGTGTCCCATACTTGCCTCCCAGAGAGCCCTTCATCCGTGCAGTCCAGGCTTCTTCAAACCAGAATAGCCATTCCCTTCCTGCATTTCCATCCTTTTTGTGTGGATAAAAGTCCCTTTTAAGATGTTCACAGGGAACCATCGCCCTGCTGCATGGCTGTCATCCCTGTGGACGGTCCCTCTCTTTGACGTACTGATAGCAGAGCCACTGGGACTTGAGTAGCAGGTCCAAGTGATTAGTGTGGTAGTGAAGCCATCGCACAAGAGCAAGCGCACTGCTGTGAGGGCATTTTTTGTGTTTCTGTGTGTCTATCAGTGTGTGTGTGTGTGTGTGTGTGTGTGGTTTGGCTCTCCTGTTGCAATGTCTTATTCCAATGCATGTTTGGAGACAGGCGTTTGATGGTCCCTTGCTGTGGTGCAGACTCTCCAGGATCTCAGAGCAGAACACTGCAGTCTGGAATGCAGATGAGTCACAGCCACTAAAACAGAACCGCAGTGTGTGTTTGTGTGTGTGTGTGTGTTTGTGTGTGTGTGTGTGCTGAAGAAATGCAATGGAGGGGGAACATTTGTGTCCTGCTTTTGTTTAACGTTCCTATGAGTACTATTGTGTTCAGTTTGACCATGTTTTCTCCTTTTGTTTGGTTTTCACTCCCTGGTTGATGCTACCGTTATGATGGATGTGGACCCAAACGTAACTCCAGAAACTAACCACAATCCTTCTTACTTTCTTATTTCCTTTTTCTACTGATTCACTGCACGCATGTGAAGCTGTGTGGACCAAGGTCTTCCTCACAACACCTGATGTCAAAGTCTTCCACTTTTAGACACGTACAGAAATGCACTGGTCCAGGGGCAGCTCACTCCCTCCCTCCCTCCCTCCCTCCCGTAGTCAGTAGGTGGAGGTGGTGTGCAGCCCTTTATCTCCATCTCTCTCCATCTATGTGCCTCTTGATGGAGGCTGCGCCAACCTCTCTCCCTCTGCTGGCTGTGCTGGTGTCACATCCACAACCTTCCCCCTCAACCCCTCGCACTCCCGCCTCCTCCTCCTCCTCCCCTTCCTGCTCCTTCACGTGGCCTGACGCTGTGGCTCTGTTTGACAGGGAGCCGAGGAAGGTGCTCCTGCACAAGGGCTCCACGGGGCTTGGCTTCAACATCGTGGGCGGAGAGGACGGCGAGGGCATCTTCGTGTCCTTCATCCTGGCAGGTGGACCGGCAGACCTCAGTGGCGAGCTGCGGAGGGGCGACCGCATCCTGTCGGTGAGTGTCTCACAAGGCGCTATCCAGAGCACATAACCTAATGCTGTTCACATGTAGAAGTCATTACATGGTGGATGCGATGTTTATTTCTGCCCTACATGTCTGTATGCACCCAGCCTTATCATGCCGCTGTTATGGAACACATCCATAGTGTATCTTTTACTCCTATTCGGTTATTCAAACATGTTCATTATCTGCCTGAGGTCAGATAGATCAAATTAAACGCAATCAGTGTTCAATTTCCAAATCAGGAGCAGTCATAAAATTGGCCAAACTTGAGATTAGAATGGGTTGACGTTTTGCCAACATCTGTAAATACACCTGCAGGAAGTTAGATGTGTGTGCGCTTGAGCCATTGACTTTGAGCCTTTTCTGTTTCCACAGGTGAATGGGGTGAACCTGCGCCAGGCCACCCATGAGCAGGCAGCAGCTGCGCTGAAGAGAGCTGGCCAGACAGTCACCATTATTGCACAGTACAGGCCAGAGGGTAGGGCTCTCTTTCTCTCAGAATCGCTGAATGTTGTCCTCGTCTTTATCTCACTATCTGACAATTTGCCATAGTGCAGTGTGTAGGCCTCACCACAAACTCAAGTCAAGCCTTGTTTTTATTAAGTCATGGGCAGAGCTGTGAGCTGAATGTTCCATACAGCACAGTATGTTTATGTCATCAAGAATGGAACAGGTTCTAAATTTAGAAGTATGATGCCGTTTTTGGTACAAGTTATGAGAAAAAGTAAACGCTTCTCAATATTCTTAATCTTGAGTCTCTCAGTTTCAGGCCTTTTTATTGCCGTTGTTTTGATGAAAAAAAATCTCTATCTGAAGATGCATTGGGTACAGGGGAATATTTTGAAACATATTGTTACATTTCATCCAAAAAACACCATTGTTTCCCTTTGACAACAAAGATGTTTTACTGTACCTTTAAGGCAGGTACAGTGCTACGCCTGGTTTGTCTAGAGAGAACCTAGTTTGTAAATGAGGACATTGTTAGAAGACAGTCATTGGCTGCCGCGGCTAAAAGCAGGTTTCGATCGTCCCCTCCCCGACCTTCACATCGTAATGTTGAGGGTCCCATTCCCATAAGGCGCGGGAGTGAACATTATCCTTCAACCGAACGGCGGGTGTAGCCGCCAAAACTGTGGTCACTGACCCATTAGAGGTGCACGGAGCGGTGCCAGAGGGGGAGGGAGCTGTTCAGACAATCGGCGTTTGAATCTACTGCAGGAGAAGCGAAAGAAAAACATTGTTAACTTACGGACTACATTCAAGTTGTTGGGGGGATGGGAGCACCTTTACCGGCTGACTCCCGTTAGATTCCTTCTTTTTAACGACTGTTTGTTCCATGGCAGAGAACACAACGCGAGACATGCATCAATTGCTAACCCGAGATGAATGACGGTGTACCGAGGTGCTACCCTTCTCTCATGAAGAGGGGAGGAGCATTCCATTGAGAGAGACCGTGAAATATTTTCTGGGCACTTTTAACCAGTGAAAGGAGACATATTTAACCTGGAACAACAGTGCTACAGGAGCCAACGATAAGGTCGCCGTTATGTGCCGATAACTTTCAAAGACCCCTGGGTTTTCTGTAACCCCTATCATGTTTACCTGACTGGATTGAATAACAAGGATTAAGTTAAGGAGCTACGAGTATACTTCGCGCCTTCTGGTAAGCAAGCAAACTTATATTCTTAGTTTGTAAGGTAATTTCTAGAACCAAATACAGTAAGTTGGCGAATATAAGTTTCCCCACAATTAATGTCGTAGCGCTTGTTATACTCGCTTGGCAAACTGTTGTCTGAGTAAGCGAGTTAGCGAGTTAGCTAACATACCTTCGTGTTAAAACTTTTTAGTTAATGGATAGCCCGTTTGAGCTCCCTGGTTGCTTAGTTCACCTTTGAGTAACTACTCCTGGTTAGTTGGCTTGCCATGGTTCTTTTAGACTAACGTTAGTAGCAACAGTGTGTCGAATTGGGTTAAACGTAACCATAAACTCCCGATGCTCAACGTTATTCCAGTAACGTTAAGTTAACATATCTTACTGGCACATTTAGTTTTTTTTGTGGAAAGCATTGTTGGTATTTTTCGCTTGTAGATTCCGTGTAGGGTTTTCCCATTATTTTGGGATAGGGAGAACGCGTTGAACTTCCGACTCTCACCACACGATATGACAAGGCCAGTGGTGCTAGTCATATGCTTAGTATGGAATCTAGGGTTAGTCAACCGTGACATGTTTGCTAGCAACACAACAATATTGACTGCTGTTTTAGACGCGTGAAGCCGATGGTTTACCAGACCAGACTCAAAACAGCGAGATGTGGTATAGTTTGTATGATTTACATCGTCTTTAACTTGCTAGTTTGTCATAAAGGAAACGCTTGAAAATAAGCCTAACACCTAATCGGTAGCTCGGGTGTCCAATGGAGGTGTGGACCGAACAGGTGCGTGGAGATGTAGCGTCAGTCCAGGAAGTGACCATACCGATGATCTGCGATGAATAGGGAGCTTATGTTTGGAAACACTTCCTTTTCTTGAAGAGCTCATCGAGTGCTGGAAAAACGTTTCGAGTTGTCAGAAGAACTGTTTCATAAGACACAGCCCTACTTCTTCATAGCTGAGCTTGCTGTGTAGCCTGTAGGCTACCCCTTCAACAGTGGCTGGTGTAAATGTTAGACTTCTGAATGTGATTTAGAAATGTGCATTAACATGAGTTCAGCTAACACAACACTCACCATATATGCGGCAACAACTATGAAAACAGGCAGGGGGTCTATATGCAAACTATGATAGGAATGTGGCTGTGTTGGTTATCTGTTGGAGCATGCTGTCTTTCTCCTTTCCCTGACTTGCTGGAATAAAATAGTCCTTGAATATAAATGGAGTCTCTCTTAGGACCTGGTATTTCTGTAGGAAATAGAACCTGGAGAATTTAGGGCAGAGTAGCTCATTGAGATATATAGGATTCAAAATAGGAGCGGTCCATTCCATTATGCCAGGACATGTATTGTGTGCATTATGCTTGACCATCTTAACATCAACATCTAGTAAGCTAACAGGAGAACCCAGGTGTATATTATGACCTGTGAGATTTGTCCATACTGTAGTTGCATATATACAGCGACTGGATGGGTTTCATTACCCAGTGTAATATGCTAATTGGAAACATCCTCTTAGCTTTTGCCACCATTCTCTGCGAACTGCAGCAGAATGTCTTGGGAAAAGCTGTGTCTAAAGCAGCAGTGCTTGTTAACTATTTCAGTATTCAGACTGTGGCAAATTATTTCTTTGCTCAATGTTCACTACTGCTTTTGACCTAAACTCTCAGTAGGGTTGACTTAAGGAGAAGTTAGCCTGCACCTTCTTCTTCCCCCAGGCCATGAGTTCTCAGTGGCCTGTGCTGTGGAGGAGGGGAGCTGGAGCTCTGAGGGGCCACGTGCCTGCACCTCCTCTGAGGGGCCCGTGCCTGCACCTCCTCTGAGGGGCCACGTGCCTGCACCTCCTCTGATCCCGTGCCTGCACCTCCTCTGAGGGGCCATGTGCCTGGCCATCAAACACAGGCATCTAATGAAGCCTAATACTGAGGACCCTGGTGAACTGGTGAACTCCTGTGTAAACGCTCTGGGCAGCCCTTCTCCTCACGCATCGGCCTTTAGGGGCCGGACTAGAGCAGCAGGTGATGTCTCGGACCGGAAAAGACACCAAAGTGCTTGTCATGCCATCGTGTCCCAAGAGTCTAATTACAGCTAGCACTGTCCATTCTTCTGGCTGGGGAATGACCGGATGAAATGTCAACCTCCCACACCCAGCACAGGAAAGTGTTCATGTCTCCACCGCAGCGAGAGGAGCATGCTGGCTCGAACCCAGCCTAACCCGGCCGCCTCTCTGGTTACAGACACATGCCTGTGCTGTTGCATAACTGCATGCAGACAGAGGGACAGCTAGCTCCCACCTCACTTCATGGAATGAGGACGAGCAGCATTGGTGATGGATGCAGAGCCGGCCCAATCACAACTTCTTTAATGGTAACCTTAAATATACGTCCCTGCAAGACTGAAAGGGCCTGACGGCACACGTCATAAAGCCTGTGTCTTTGGAACTGGCTCCTTCTCAGATCCATCCCAAAGTGAATCCCAGCACAGCCACCTCTGCCCTTGGCTGTGCGTCTGGAGCTCTCGCTGTGTGGCTGGACACTAGGGTGGACGTCCTGCTCCTCTGTGTTGCCATTAAAATACACATGTGTGTTGCAGAGTGTCGCTTGTGGCAATAAAGAATTGACTGAAGTCAGCCTTGTTTGTGTATATGACACTGGTTACTCACCACTGAATGGCCAACACTCAAGTCTGTGTGTGTCTCTGTGTGTGTGTGTGTGTGTGTTGCATATCCAGTGCTTCCTGCTGAGGCAGTTAAGTAGACCTGCAACCTCCTGAACCCCTCAAACCAGATTTGCTCACTTTATTCCTTCATAGTCACAGTCACATGTGAATGTATTTGTGTGTGAGGTTCGCCCCCAGAGATTAGTCCAGCTTTTGCCTTCCGTGTTGTTTTGTGGTTGCTACAAGGGCTGGGGCGTTACCCTGGTTACAGGCAGGTGGTGTCAGGTTGCCTCACCTTGCTGTGTCATTCATGTAAGGAGCGTTAACCCTTGGATGACAGATGGGGTGTGGAGTTGCCGGCTGCATTGGGGTTTCTGGTGGGTTTCTGTTTGCTTTGATGAGCTGGTTTCGGCTCAAGGCTGCTGGGAGATAGAGCATAGAGCTCCCATTGAGTTGACAGGTTCAAGAAGGCAGAGTGGACTTGAGTGGCAGCTGCTGTTGCACTGGTTTAATTTGAGGGCAAACCAGCTATGATTAGGGCAATATAAGCACTAAGAATGTCAAGACACCAGTCAACGGTAAGGGAACAGTGGGTCTTCTATTCAACAGGGACCCTAAGCCAACATCTAAAAATACAGATTGAACAAGCAGCCATGCCGTCAGCTGAGGGGACCCATTCACAGTGTCTTGTACCGTGGCCTGAACAAGAGAGGTGCTTTCCCAGATCCTTCTGAATGCAGCTCCCTCGTGAGTTCAGCTGCTCCTCTAGGTCCCCGCACCTGCCGGTTGTTGTTCGCCTCTGTGCTGCTGGCTCACCATGGGCCACACAGCAGGCTTGTCAAAGGCAGGTTTAATTAAGAGGCTTCAGCTAAATCATGCATCATGACTGGATTCTGCAGTGAAGAATGACTGATGTTCAGAAGAGTCATTGGAGGTCTTCATTTCGTTCTCCTGAAGAGTGCATGTTCAACTTAATTAATCTGCATAATTAATCGCCTAACCTGTGATATTAGTGGGTATCTTGGGCAGATACATGATTAATTTCCATCTAGTCCCCTGCTCATTAATCAGTCTGCAACGAGCTGCCTACGAGTCTTACCTACCCTCTCCCTCTTGCTCAACATGGAGCTAGTGCTGTTTCCTTGCCCTCACTTCCTCCTCTCTCCTCAGGCTTCTAGAGAGAATACGGGGGAACTATAGTCTCTCCAGTTTCCTGCTGTCTAAAAGTGTGTGTGTGTGTGTGTGTGTGTGTGTGTGTGTGTGTGTGTGTGTGTGTGTGTGTGTGTGTGTGTGTGTGTTCCTGCAGAGTACAGCCGCTTTGAGTCTAAGATTCACGACCTGCGGGAGCAGATGATGAACAGCAGCATGAGCTCTGGGTCTGGCTCCCTGCGCACCAGTGAAAAGAGATCCCTCTACGTCAGGTAGGCCCCACCCACACACATGTGCCTACACACACACACACACACACACACGATGCCTCTGCGTCAGGTAGGCCCCACACACACATGCCGCCATTCACACACACACACACACACAAAACCGGAACCAACTAGTTTGAGTTCACTTCTCTTATCTAGCTTTCAGGCATTGTGAGGAATTTAAAATGTATGTTAATATATATGAGGTAAATATTTATAACAATATATCGAAATAAAGTTTATAGTTGAAAGTAAATTGCATATTGGCATATGGTCAATGTAAAGGATATTGTAGTTATAGTTAAGGTATTTATCAGATGCGTTTGTCCGAAGCAACGTTTAAAACATCAACACAAAATGAAGTAATAAGCCCATGGGGTTCATGCTCTGGGCTCTGTAAAGCGTGTTGGGACAATTTGATTGTTTTGGCGCTATATAGCCTAAATAAAATTTGATTTAAATTGAATATAAAGTAATCAAACAATATAAGGTATCAAATGAAAAAAAGCAATAATAATAATAAATACCAAAACTATGATTATATTTATGAAGTATTTTTTTATAAACAATGAGTTGTTGTTGTTATAAGTAAGATCATGCCTTGTATTGTATGTTTGAGGTGAAAGTGAAGATTTCTTAACTTAAGAAGCTTATTTCACAGTATTATGGGTCTGTTTTCGTTTTCCATTTACAGCTAAATTTGAAATAACAATCACACAACTAATATCTAGTCCAAGAACCACCTTGATGTTTTAGCCACTGTATTCTTCTGTAGTATCTCTTAAGTTTCACATTGTGTTTGCCTCCTATTGTCCCCAACACAATGTGTTTCGCAGGGTGGGTGGGTGTGGTGTCAGAGTAGAAGGTAGATAGTCAGGCTTGGACTCAATAGCACTGGCTGTTATCCTCCAGGACTTTAGTCTGGCTCAGCTATATTATCTATCTGGTTGTTTCCCTGGATTCACTTTTCATTCGACTTGGCACAATGACGCTAGCATCCTGGACTCTGACCCAGGAAGTTCAGCTCAGCAGATGACTGTCTGTGCTTTCCAAACTCAAACTTCCTGCTTCAGGAAAGCCATCAGGTCATGGGCAATGGGAGGATTTAGTAACACACTTATGATCATGAGGTCATGGGCAATGGGATGATTTTGGAACACACACTTATTTAATTTGATCAGGTCATGGGCAATGGGAGGATTTTGGAACACACTTATTTCATTTCATCAGTTCATGGGCAATGGGAGGATTTTGGAACACACACTTATTTCCATTCACTGTTAAAGCATCTGATGAGTGAATGTGTTCCAGTGGACATTCTTGTACACTACACAGACCAGGTGTGTCGTCTACTATTCACATCATCAGTTTTTTGTGCTGTGGTGCCTGAAGCACAATGGAGGTAAAGCAGGTTGATGAGCTCATACGAGGAGCTTGAGCCATGTTTCCTCCATGCCTATTGGACACCTGCGCATACCTGTTCACATACCTGTTGTCATACCTGTTCCCAGACTTGTTCCTAGACCTGTTCACATACCTGTTCTCTGGTATGCTTCTGTATCCAGGCCATGGAGGAATTTGTGTAAGAACAGCCCTCCTGCTCTGTGTCAGTCCCATGCACTGTGATATATGTTCAAGCCCAGGTCCATAGGAGCAGCACACACTAATGCACACCATAAGTCCATGTTAATAATGAAGCTAAGCCCCTCATGCTAATGCCCTCTAATGAGTGCTCTGGCGTAAGCCTCGTTCAGCATGTGTGCTATACAGTGTTGGGCAAGTTACTGAAAATTAGTACTTAGTTACAGTTACTAGTTACTTCTTTTAAAGGTAATTGAATTACTTCCGGGTTACTGTATATCAAAAGTAATTAGTTACTAGGGAAAGTTACTTTTATATCTGCGTTTAATATAATGAATATGAACAGTACTGAACAGTCAAACCCAATAAACATATATATTTTTTACCTAATTATTTTAAACAACAGGGCAACATGCCTTCAAATCAAGCAGTAGTACAAAAGTCCCTTTTAACACTTAACTGAACACAAAATAACTGTCTCAGTCATTTAACAGTGTTTTTTTTTTTACTACATTAGGCCCAATGTAGTTAAAGTGATTGGCTTACAGTAGCCTATTAACACCATATAAAGAGTAGGGGGATACAAAATAATCAATTAGTGGTTCAGTTCACAAAATACCCTGAAACACCCACACAGTATTCACAATATGCTAAATATATAATTAGAATAATATCTTTCTAATACATCCTAATCGCTGGCAATCCCCACCCTGATCAAGGTAGGAACTGTTTATAAGTTCCCACTGGTCCCGATGGCGCTTCTTTCGCCGTTGCCCCGACAGCCAAGATGACTGAGCCTACAGTTGGTAATAGATTCCACGCGTTTTCTGGTTAAACAATAAATGTTGGAAACCACGATCGGTGTCCTAGCCTTCTTTCCATATGTATGCGCGATTGTATACAAGTGCAATGAATGTGTGTTAGCGGCCGTGGAGAATGGGAGAAATAATTGCGGTTGTATATCCGTGCGTGATTGTATGCAAGTGCAATGTGTGTGTGTGTGTTAACAGTCCTGGAAAATGGGAGAAACAGTTGCGTATGTACAGCCTTGTGCGTGTCTTTGTGTGTGTGTGCGTGCGTGATTGTATGCAGGTGCAATGTGTGTGTGTTTGTGTGTGTAAGCGGTCGTGGATCTGGGTAGCAGAGTGTCTTTCATGTGCGGTCGTATTGGTCCTGCGACGTCAGATCAGAAGAAGCTAAAGTAGGTCTATCTTGTCTTCTTGTCTGCAAGTGTTCATTTTCCACAAAAGATAGTAACGCGGGTAACGAACTCATTTAGATTTCAGTAACTGTAACTGCTTTACTCGATTTAAACAAATACTTAGTTACATGCTCGTTACCGCTAAAAGTAGTGGAATTACAGTAACGCGTTACTTAGTAACGCGTTACTCCCAACACTGGTGCTATACTATGCAGCCTGCTAGCTAGTGACCACGTTAGTCCCAGGCTTCTGGAGGGGGTGGGGGGGGGGCTCACATTTTACTGCGTGAGCTGCTGGGATAAGATGCAAGGAGGGGGGTCAGCTGTGGTCCCTGCTCTGGCCTATTCTCTGACCGTCTCTCTGGGCAGTGCTGAAGTGAGCCCAGGTGCTCCAGTGGAGAGAATGAAGGGCGGAGCACAGAGGGAGAGAATGAAGGGTAGAGCACAGAGGGAGAGAATGAAGGGTAGAGCACAGAGGGAGAGAATGAAGGGTAGAGCACAGAGGGAGAGAATGAAGGGTAGAGCACAGAGGGAGAGAATGAAGGGTAGAGCACAGAGGGAGAGAATGAAGGGTAGAGCACAGAGGGAGAGAATGAAGGGTAGAGCACAGAGGGAGGGAGAGGTATGAAACCAGTGGAGCAGGCTAAACTCCTTCCCTTTGGGTCTGACCTGTCTGAGGGGGTGCAGTGGGACAGGCGCCACCAAATGGAACTCCAGGGGAGAGGAGGGGGATGATGGCTGTCATAATCATTGGGTTGATGGGTGTGCCTGTCTGTTGAAAGAATGAAGTAACCCATTTGACTGTGCGGTTGAATATTCTCATGATGGATTATCTGACTGTCTGACTGGCCTTCACACTGTTCTCTCTCTGTCCATGTAGGGCTCTGTTTGACTACGACCGCACCAGGGACAGCTGCCTGCCCAGCCAGGGTCTGAGCTTCTCTTACGGGGACATCCTGCACGTCATCAACGCCTCTGATGACGAGTGGTGGCAGGCACGCCTGGTCACGCCCCATGGCGAGAGCGAACAGATTGGGGTGATTCCCAGCAAGAAGAGGTACTGATGCCACCCCTGACCATGCATACTGAGACTGATGCCACCCCTGACCATGCATACAGAGTAGGACTGGGCGGTATGACGGTAAATACCGTCCAACGGTAGAAATGTGTCTACCGGGAGAGATTTGACTATACCGCTTCAACCGCGTTATACTCTTATTTTGAAATCCATCCTCTTATTTTAAAATTCTGACTTCTGTTACGTTAAATGACCGGACTACTAGCGGAAAGATATGAATGTGCTCTATGCACAAAACCCTTTGCCAATGATAGCGGCCATTACTTTTTCGCAGCAGTGAAAATCGTAACATTTCAGACGTGCAAACATTGGGGTGACCCATTCAAATCAACTGAACTTTTTTTGAATATATTGTGTATATGTCTATGGCGATTATAGCTTACCTATCTAGATTCTAAGTAACATGGAGACAAAACGTATTGGAACTCCACGTAGATCATAAACCCTTGAAAACAAAACAAAACCTAATCGGTTGACAAATGTAAACGCTGATGTGCTTTTTATCCAGAAAAACCGCAGCTCCATCGTTTACTAGCGTTTGTTTACAGGACAGTCTTCACCTCACCAATATGCCGGCGACGTTAACACGTTGCACCAATGGGCTGAAGCGGTCATGTGTAATGAGTAATGGCCAACTTCTTAATTTTCTTATTTTTATATTTGGCCATATAAATTATATAATATAATATGAAATATATTAAACATTGAAAAGAAAGTTTTTTAACACTTGATGTATCTTCTGTAAGTACATTAAAGAACCACTGAAAGCCACATACGCACTGGACTAAATGCCACTAAATGCACTTTGTTTTAATCATACTATTTAAAGATTCAATGGAAAGGTTCAGTACAATGTAGGTCTATATTGGCCACTATTGCTTAGGCCAATAGCTTATTGAGGCAGTATTGTTTTTGCAACTTAGTGTTTATAAGGGTCAATAAATAAATGATCATTCTGTAAAGCCTATGTCTGTGGACACTTTTAGCCACCGCTGAAATGTCCTCTTTTTCACAAACTCAAATCTGGTGACCCTACGTATAATATACTGTGTTATATACCGTAACCGTGATATAAAATTACAAATACCGTGATAGAAGATTTTGGCCATATTGCCCACCCCTAATACAGAGTTAGCAGAGTTAGCAGCGATGAAGCTGAATGGAGAGACTCGTAGGCACTGGGCCATCAGTCTGCACACTTATTGTTGATGATTGACCAGTGATTTAGCAATCCACAGTGCTCTTTGTGCTACAAGGAGGGTTGATGGTATTGATCATTATTAGTAAACATTAGTTCCACTGATTGATTGATTGATTATTGATGTGACCTGAGTTGTGTCTGGCAGTGTTACAGAAAGGTCAAGGTCCATCATATCCTGTTTGGTTGAATTTGTCACCCTAACACACCAGACATAAAGAAATCTCACTTCTTAAATGAAATAAAATGGTTTAAAAAAAGTTGTTGACAAGTAAACTGCTAATGTTGTTTGCTGAGTAATTCATTTAAACAATATATATGTATATATCTACACAGTAGCACTAAAATAGAAATGAAGTTCAAAAGTAGCGTGTGAATAGACTTCCCTTTTCAGATCCCCTTGTTAGCATAATCATGTGCATGGATGTACTATTCCACAGGATGCTGGTCATTGGAGAGTGAACATGGCTCTTAAATGTTTTATAGGGTACAGTTAATGTAGGACTGTTAGTGTTTATTACTTGTAAATGTCTGCTTATTGAAGTTATTACCATCATAAGATAAAGCTACAGGCCCATTTCCAAGACTTTGGAGGTCCACCCATTCAGTATTGTTATCCCAGTGTGTGTGTGTGTGTGTGTGTGTGTGTGTCGGTTCAGTCCAGCGGCCATCTCAAGCATGAAGGGAGCTCCATGAACACAGGAGTAGTGGGATGTTCTGTTCTGTACTGTATTTGTCACCTGTAGCCATGGCACATACCCACTGAGCCCAAGCTCTAAGGCCCTGCTGTGACTGTGTGATGTGCCCTCTCAATACAGGGTGGAGAAGAAGGAGCGGGCGCGGTTAAAAACGGTCAAGTTCCACGCCAGGACGGGCATGATCGAGTCCAGCCGGGTAAGTGTGGCTCCGCCCAGCTCCCTCCTGGGATCTGACCTGGGAACAGGAGCTGCCGCACGCAGACGAGGCAGACGGCTCATCTTACCCAGCCCTCTCGTTTGCGTGTGTGTGTGTGTGTGTGTGTGTGTGAGCGAGCATGTGTGTATATGTGGAGAGCATCCGATTGCCTAAACCCTTTCCTTCTCTTTTTTGACCTCATTAGTGGTTAACATGCCTCTAGCATGAGGTGCTCTGCCTCTGATTGGCTGGCTCCACATATGCACTTCAGAAGTGTTTGACCAGTGTCTCCTCATTGATCTCCCATTTGTATTTGACTTCATGCCCATTTGAAGGCCACTGCCACTGTATAACGCCTGCTTCAGTGTGTATTACGGCCACTGTCACTGTGTATTACAGCTGCTCCAGTGCTTTGCTTTCAAATTTCTTTCTGCATGGTTGTTTTTTGTGATGTGTGCCATACGTTCCATTGAGACCCATTCTGTTTTGTTTGTTTGTGTGTCTGTTTGTTTGTTTTGTTCTATCCCTCCATCTCCTCCCGCACCCCTCTCATCTGCACCTCACCACCTGAGCAGCCGGTCAAAGTAAGGCGCAAAAAAAGCTTCAACCTGTCACGCAAGTTCCCGTTTTACAAGAGCAAGGAGAACATTGTGCAGGAGTGTGTAGAGTCTGAACGTGAGTATCCGTGTCCGTGTGGCCTGCTCCTTCTCATTCTCATCCTTCATCCTCTCACTGTGTGCTTGACCTCAGGGCCAGGCTCAGAGCCACCCCCCCCCCCCCCCCCCCCCCCAGCACTGATCCCTCCCAAAGACTACAGCTGGACACCTCTCCACCGTCTGTCCTCTTTGGGTTGGGTCTCCACGTGTGCGTTACTCACAGGACGGGAGTTCCACTAACACCAGAGCGCTGCTGTTCTCATGTCAAGCCATAAGGCTGTTATTGGACTGGGCTGTCCAGTGCTCAGTGGTGTGACCCCGCACACACACACACACACAGACAGACGGACAGCAGTGGTCAGTCACTCAGGGCTGTCTTGTCTTGTGTTCCCTGATTGATTGAGGCTCCTGAAAGACTAATGAGCGCCTGCTCCAGAGTCACCTCCAAGATGAGGTTGGAGAACAGCGGCTGAGTGTTAGTGTCCTTCCTTCCTTCCTGGCGAGCGAGCTCTGCATCCTTCCTCTCAGTCTCTCACTAACATCTCTTCTTCTCTCTCTCCTTGTTCTTCCTCTTCCTTCTGTCTGCTCTCTTCTTTTGTTTCTGCTCTTACCTTTCGGGACGCTCAGGACTTCCCAGGGTTAAGCGATGACTTTTATGGATCAAAGAGTTTGAGTAAGTGTGGTTATATTTGTCAAGCAGCTGCTGTCCCCTGAGCTCACTGCCAGTGTCCTGCTGTGGTTCACTGACATTAGTTTACACACAAACACACCCCTACAACTAACATGCGCGTCCACGCACATCCACACACACACACACACACACACACACACACTCACACAGCAAAAGATCATGAAGTCAGGTCCCAGTGCCCCTTACCTTACAAAATGATGTCAAATACACAAGGTGGGTGGGCTACCGGCTGTCAAGGATCTAGCATATGCTGTCTTGACACTTGAAGCGACAGGCTTGGCTGTTTTTGTGTCAGGGAAGAAACACAGTATTGGTGTTTCCAGCACAGGGCACTGCCTCCGTATCAAAGGGGTGTGAAGTGAGCTGCTTGATGCCGGCTGCAGTCTAAACAGCCATGTTGTCTTTGGCGGGAGGGAGGGAGGGAGAGCCGGTGTCGGTGTCAGTGTCAGCTGTCCCACAGCCGGCCACAGGAAACTCTGACCACACAGAGGGTGGTCACTGGAGAGGCTGTAGAAGGAAGCACTTCATGTCCTATTAGTGCCACTTCCTCATAAAAGGAAGCAGTGGTGATCTTGATGCACGTTTGTTTTCTTTCTCTTCTTCCTCTCAATTCTCCTTTCTCCAACTACATTTAAAAGTCTAGGGGTGTGTTTCAAGTCATATGCAGCACGTAATCGTCAAGTGATGAGTTATCTGTGATTCAACTTGATATTCTTGAATTCATGTGTTCTGAAAGCATTGAGATTCTCTGAAAGGTAAATTAACGCACGTCTCTTTTCCCAGAATGCTTAACTTCTAACACAAGTGACAGTGAAAGCAGTTCAAGTAAGTGTCTCTTGCCCGTGCTTCTGATCTCCCCACACACACAAGCCACCTTCATTAAAGGGCATGTGGCAGCTATGGGATAATATTTAGCACTGACCCCATGTCGTCAGTAGTGAAGAAAGATCAAACTTGTCCTGCTGCGTGCCCATGCATAAATCTGTAGTTGTGTCTGTTCTGGGCGGTTAGATGTGTATGAAGAGGACTCCAAGCCTCTAATAGTCACACTTTCATCAGCCATGTCTAATGTTATGGACACTCCTGAAGTGCTCTTCATAAATCCATTGCGTATGTCTCTCTTATTTCAGAAGGGCAAGAGGATACAATACTGTCCTATGAGCCAGTGATTCGACAGGAGAGTAAGTGTCCATTCTGTAGTCACACGTGTCCAGCTCCAGTAGTGGGCCTTGATTGCTTCTGGTGTGTGGATGGAAATGTGAGTGTCTGACGGCTGTTTTCCTGGATGTAGTTCATTACACAAGGCCTGTGATCATCTTGGGCCCGATGAAGGACCGAGTAAATGATGACCTGATCTCCGAGTTCCCCCATAAGTTTGGCTCATGTGTTCCACGTAAGTGAACTCTATCACTCTCTGCTGTTTAGTGCTTTGTGTCTACTGAACTGTATGCCAAAGCTGTGTGTGTGTGTGTGCGCAGACACCACCCGCTCCCGGAGAGAGAACGAGATGGACGGGCAGGACTACCACTTTGTGTGCTCGAGGGAGCAGATGGAGAAGGACATCCAGGACAACAAGTTTATTGAGGCGGGCCAGTTTAACGAGAACCTGTACGGGACCAGCGTCCTGTCTGTCCGAACTGTGGCTGAAAGGGTTGAGTATTATTATTAAACTAATCAACTCTGCAGCTTGATCACGGCTAAACTGGCATGGTGTGTTTCGGTACTTGAAATAACTAAAGCAAAAGTCTTAACGTATCAACTTATTTGTCCACTTTGTGTTTTTTGCAGGGGAAACACTGTATCCTGGATGTGTCTGGGAACGCCATTAAGCGACTGCAACAAGCACAACTTCACCCCATTTCCATTTTCATTAAGCCAAAATCTATTGAAGCTCTTATGTAAGTAATATTTGAGTGGTGGCATTGTTGGATGTAGAAATGAACATTCTCTATGGAGTCAGTCCTATTCAGACATTTAGAAGTTGCATTGTTTGTCTTTAAGGGAAATGAATAAGCGGCAGACATATGAGCAAGCCAATAAAGTCTTCGACAAGGCACTGAAGCTTGAGCAAGAATTTGGAGAGTTCTTCACAGGTACCACATTTTCTTGCCATTTCGAAAAAGTATTAATTGGCCTTTTGATCATCCATTTGGGATGCTAAATTCTTCATTTTAACATATGCATAACTGGAACTAGTTTAACAAGGAAGTCTAAGCTCTGTCCTCTCACCCCCCCCCCCCCCCCCCCCCCTCTCTCTCTCTCTCCGTCTTTAGCCATAGTCCAGGGTGACTCACTAGAGGAGATTTACAATAAAATCAAGCTGATCATCGAGGAGCAGTCAGGGCCCTACATCTGGATCCCTTCTTCTGAAAAGCTCTGAGCTGCCAGCTCCTCTTCTCTCCTCTTCTCTGTGCTGCGAGTGTCAGAGCCCCCTGCCACCCCCGCCCCTCTCCCACTCAGAGACCCCCTTCCCCTTTTTACAAATGTTTCATATCAAATTTTAGTGTCATCATTATGTTACTCTCAAATGAAAAAAGAAGTCTTCTCACCATTACTGTGACTGTGCACATCCCCTGCATGAGTTTCTCAGCAATTCCATTCAAGACTGGAAATGCCGTTCCAAATCAGTTTTTTTGTCATGTAAACTAAAGGGAAAAAATGAACAAAATCCTTGGTGAAAATGGATGGACAAAGGAAGAATGTCTTAAGATGCTGGCCTGCAAGTGGGAATTTTTCCTTTTTCTTCCCTTTTTTTTTTTTTTTTGGGGGGGGGGGCAAAAGTCCTGGTGAATTGAGACAAGTGGTTCTAAAGCTGGAGTTCTGCTCTGTTCATCCCACGAAAAAGACAGACAATACTGAGCAATGAGGACTGGAGAAAGATGAAGCCTGCTGATGGTCTTTGCTCGTGTTTATACCTAGCGAAGAGATGGCGTGGAGAAAACCTACAAACTGGTTGTCTTTAGTAAACACAAACCAGTTGGCTGTTTGAATGGCTGCCAGTTGTTGTGAAGCAGTCAATAAAGACATCTTTGGGAGTCAGAACAAATGGAGGGAGGGGTATTAATCATTTGTATTTCTGAAATCACAAGGTAAATACAAATCCTATGGAGAGATTTTACTACATATTAAATACTACGGTACACATTTTACACATCGCTAGAATTGTCTACTTGGAGGGCTGTTAGATTCCATTTATTTGTCCTTGGTTTAGTGCTTTTTTTTTTTTCTTGTGGTTTTTAGCTGCTCTGTAAAATGGACGGGGGTAGAGAGGTGTAACTGGGCTCTCTGCAACACCAAACTGCCTTATAATACAATTGTCAAATTGCTTGTCTGTTCATCATGGGGGAAGCTTTGAAATTCTTAGAACCAATCAAAAGAACCAGTGCACACTTGAAGGTTGTCTATCTTGAGGGTGCAACTGATAGGACCAAGTGTCTTACCTTTGTGAAGTTGTTTTTTACCTTCAGTGTTTATGCCTTTTGTCTAAAAACAACGAGATGAATTCTGATTTTGGCAGCCACCGCTCCCTCGCCCAATCTTGAGCAGCAGACAGCCCATTTGCACTTCCTCTGCCCACCCTCATTGATGAGCCTTCAGACTGAAAGGTGACATGGTACTGTCCTGTAAGCTGCCTGACAGGGCCACCTGAAAACGGGTAGATCAAGATAATTGTATTGGATATTCCTCTGATTAATTATAGTCAATATAGCGTGATCTGGACTATTTTCCCCTCCCCTAACAAAGTTTTAATTAAATCTATTTGTTCTGTATAATAACAAACGGTGATGTTTTATATCCTTTTGACTTTGTTCCTGGGCAGTTGTTACTCCACTGTGTTGAGCCTTGTGCTGGGGGGGAGGGATGAGCCTGCATACATGGATTCATTTGGCCACAGAGGAATCCACTCCTTTATTGTGACTTTTATGTGGAAGCCAAGGCATTTCCATTTAGGAGATCGGTTGCTGTCTGATAAGCCTATTGGTATTTTATTCTACATGTCCTTTTGTTTGTTTTAAAAACTACTTTTGACACTACAACATGAACCCCACCTTCATGGTAACCTGGGATAATTTCAACTGTAAACAGAAGAGGTGCGAGTCGTCCCTGTTGCAGCAGCGCGGGAGGGGGGGGGAATACCTTGCTGGAGAAAGAACCAAGTCCTTTCACTGGTCATCATATGATTTTCTTTTTGTATGGTTTTGGCATTGGAGACAGGGCATGGAAGGCTAGAGCCAAGATGGCATCCACTGGGGGAGCTGATGTGGCTGTGAGCTTTGAGCCCCAGCCACCTGTACCTGCAGGCGTTACTAGCCCAGGCCCCTCCGCTAAACCAGCTGTCATACCTGTGTCAATACAATATAGAGTTCAGGGAATTCAATTTGAAGGGAACAGAGCCATTCAAATAAACTGCGTACAGACTGTTTCAAGGGTGTGGTAGCTGTAAAATGTAAATATCCCCCTCACTTGTGCTTCATGCATGTGTGGAACAACTGGGACAAACGTTCTGTTTTATAGCTCACAAAATGTCAGGTAAGTCAAACGTTGGATTATTCTCAGATTAATTTCCATACAGATGTGCTGTACTATTGTTGATATTTCTCTCTAGATAAAGATATTCAGCTGCCTATTGGGACACATTTTCTAGTCGCTGGAGATCTGATCTCCCTAAACTGGGCCTGTCTATTTGTGATTTCTTGTGGAATTTGTCTGAGTGTATAGATGACAAAAAATGAAAAGTAAATCCAGAGAAACAGACAGCAGCCTGTAGGATGATACTCTGAAAACAAACACAGGAAGGAGAATTCCTCTTTTCATTTAGCTTAGAAATGCTCCTCTGTTGTGAAGAGGAGACAGCTGACTGTTAAAAGTGTCTGGTGTCAGTCAGCCATATCAGTAAAAGCCCAAAGAACTTTAATCCATTGTAATCTTTCTAATGCGGTTGCTGTTTCCTGAGATTGAATGGGTATGTGTGGCCTGGCGTGGGTCAGTCTCTGCCCCAGAGAAGGTCTGATGAACTCAAATGATTTAAGGCTTCTGGTCGTCACTGACGTGAGCGAGTGCACACGTGCAGTAATGCTTGCATATATGAACCCTTTGATTGTACAGTGGTCTCCCCCCCATGACTCCAGGTGGTCACTTACACCTATCAGGACAGAAGGAAGGCACACCAGGCATTTCTATCCTGGTCTGGAGGGAATACAGTCCTGCTACTTTTCTTTGGGATTTTTTTGACTGGACAAAAGTTTTATTTGTTTGAAAATAATAAAATATGTGACTCTGTTATTAGTTCAATGTGTTATTTGTTTAAGGAACACCAAATTATATATCATTGAAATGTATTAATCTTTTACAAATGGGTTTCAAACAGAAATATAAAACACAAAGTGGTATGTAAACTTCTCATTGATTGAATTATCCCTAACCCATCAACACAAAGTATTATCTGAAAGTACTATATAACACTTTACATGAACACACACAATAAATACACTTCTTAAACAATGGCATTAGCACGGGTCCTGTTCCAGCATAGACTCACTCCTCCATGATGAGGTTTCTCTTGGCTTTATCCAGCCGGTCCAGCACCTCACTGTAGAGGCCTGACATCTGTAGTGACAACATTTACTCTTAGGTGTGAAAGATGGCAGTATGGCACCGTTTCAGCAAAGCACACCTCAGTGGGAATATTCAGATGACAGCAATAGACTTGAGACATGATGTCCTGTCAAAACATGACCGGGACACAGGACAAAAACGCAAGCAGTCACACCGAAGCAATAAAAAAAGGACAACCATCTGCCAGCACACTGAGATTTGAGCAGAGCTGTACCCAGTGAGTGTGTGTGGGGGGTGGGGGGGAGTGGGCGGAGAGCTCCAGCTGAAACACATCGCCTGCAGTCAGTCAGGAATCAGAGCTATTTGTGTTTACCGCTGCCGTGCGTGTGTGTGTGTGTGCACAGCAGGCTCTCCTCTCCCCCCTGCTGCTCTCTCTCTCTCTCACCTGCGTCTGATAGCTCTCCTGGAGGGAGCCCAGGTGCTGCAGGAAACTCATCCCCAGACCGCACCACTTCTCCGCCTCCGAGTACTGGGCCAGGCTGTACAGCAGGATGCCTGTGTTCCAGGCCCGGGTGAGCAGCCACAGCACCTCCAGCTCAGTCAAGTCTCCAGGCTGGGGAAGGAGACAGAGTCAAGACGGGGAGAAGAGGAAGGGAGACAGAGGCAAGACGGGGAGAAGAGGAAGGGAGACAGAGGCAAGACGGGGAGAAGAGGAAGGGAGACAGAGGCAGGTGACAGAGCATGATGCTGTTGAGCTACGTGCTGAGAGTAGCAGGACAGGTTTAGGACCCCTCCAAATCCTCTGCCTATAAACTAAGTCACCTAATACACCTAATGAGCATGATGGGCACTAAAGTACTGTGAGCATGTTTCATGCTCATCTGTAAGAAAAACAGTCCTCAACTAATGAAGACATAAAGCCAGCACTGCACATCATGTTCTTCACAGGCTGCCAGCAGCAAGTACATCAGATCCTTGCGTATTCTCTCTGCAGCTCCAGATTGGCCAGAAATGAATGGGGTCACACTTAGACTCAGCTGATTGAAATGAGCATCCAAATTGGCAGGAAGGGGCTGGTGAATGGAGCATCTGCTAACTGCACTGCTAGTGAAGGCCATTGATAGGAGAGGAAATCCTTTCATAATCCACACAGGCATAATGACCAGGCTCTGCTGAGTTTCTTGGTGATGTTTCATGGTCATGTGACTCACAGCACTGTTGATGATGGACTGTGCTTCCTCATAGTAGCCCCAGACCTCCTCCAGCACACGGGCCTCCACCTCACACACCCCACGGGGCAGCGACAGCTCAATCAGGCTGTGAACACACTGACTGCAGCACACACACACATCAAACACATCAGACACACAAATCGTTTATCCACATCAGCGACGACACTTCACATGAAAATGCCTGCGAGCCCTGGGCCTTTGACAGTGTGGGAGGGGGGTGGGGGTGCTGACCTGCAGCGGGCCAGATCTGCCTGTGGCTGCTTCCTGTGGAGAGACAGGGCGATCCTCAAGGCCTTCTTGCACAGGAAAGGGAAGTGTGCCGGCGGCTCCATGGCCAGAGCTGCAGACACCAAAGCACCCATGAGACCAGATCAGGCCCTCTACAGACACACCGCTAGCGCTAGCTCCTCTTGTCAAAGCACTCCATGTTTCATATATGGAAACTTACACACAAAGTTAGCAATGTGGTTGAAAATAGATACTGTATTTAGATGTTTGTCTTACCAGCAATGGTCTCAAGAATTTTGATGTCAATATTTTCAAGCTCTAGCACCGATTCAAGCACTGTGTCAAGCTTGGGGTCATTTAACTTCGCACGAGCTTCAAACTCATACAGAAGGAGCAGGGCATCAGTCGGGTCCTTAGAGAAGTCTCCTGCAAAGAAAAGGCATTATGACTTCCATAAGCAGCGGCTCCCCTGAGCGAGGAGAGGGTTAGGGTTAGGGTAAATATGGATCATCACTACAGGATCTGAGAGGACAGAAGAGCCACCTGATGACTTGAGCGTATTCCACACGGTCCAGCAGAGCTGAATGTGCTCCAGAACCTCGGCCAGCAACTCAGGCTGAGACAGAAGGAGAGGAGAGATGAAACTTAGCGACCCCTTGTGGCAAGACAGTTCAGGGAAAAGGACAGAAAACACTGAAATGTCTACCAAGTCAAATGCATCAAGAAAACACCAATTAAATGTATTAACTAAATTAATGAAATTCTTATGGCCCATGAAACCAAAGGTCTGAGTCTTGGTCTAGCAGTTTGGAATGATGTGCTAGACTATTTGTTGTTGTGATGTTAAGGCTGTTGGTGAGTGTTTCTGTGCTGAGGTGGGACCTGTTGGGGGGAGTGTGGGGTGGTACTGTGTTGGGGGGAGTGTGGGGTGGTACTGTGTTGAGGGGAGTGTGGGGTGGTTCTGTGTTGAGGTGTTGAGGGGAGTGTGGGGTGGTTCTGTGTTCAGGTGTTGGGGGGAATGTGGGGTGGTTCTGTGTTGGGGGAGTGTGGGGTGGTTCTGCGTTGGGGGGAGTGTGGGGTGGTTCTGTGTTGAGGTGGGACCTGTTGGGGGGAGTGTGGGGTGGTTCTGCACAGCTCCAGGGAGGCAGCGGCTGCCATAAGCAGGCAGGTCTTCTGAGCCATCAGCACCCCTTTGTCTCCAGGACAGAGCAGCGACATCTGGGACACAAACACAACAGTCACATACACACACACACACACACACAAACACAACAGTCACATACACACACACATCCAACGGTCACATACACATACAAACACAACAGTCACATACACACACACAAACACAACAGTCACATACACACACAAACACAACAGTCACATACACAGACAAACACAACAGTCACATACACACACAAACACATCAGTCACACACACACACACACACATTTATTTACAACTGCCCCAGCTCCCAATGTATACTTTGTCCTGTGTCGCTCACGCTCATTGGTGTTTTCATAGCAACAGTCTTATGACAGTGAAGAGCAGGCAGCATTTCACAGAACAAGCACAAACAGAATTAGCCATCAACCTTTTAATAGAGAAAATACCGAAAGGTAAACGGTCAAAAGTGTGGCTGTATTTCGCACAAAAAGATTCAAACATCGCGACGTGCAGCAAATTCAGCACAACAATTGTGTGTAAAGAGGGGAGAGAAGGCAAGAGTCAACAGCAGATCAGCAACCGCAGACTGAAAAATAAACGGATATGACAGCAAAAACTTATCCTAGTCTCTTAAAGGGGCAGTGCACATTTTATCGTACTCAGTGTGTTCAAGTCACAAGATTAACTATAAACAAGATAGAAAAGATAGGTATAAACAAATCAGAAAATTGTGAAATTTCATGAAATAAATGCAAACAAAGTATACATTTTTGACATTAAAGGCAAATATGCTAATTTTTTTGCTAAAGAAGTTTAAGGCTGTAGTGTGTACAGAGAGTGTGTGTTTTTTGTACTTATTTACATTTATTTAAGTATATTATAAACTGTTGTAATGTTCATAGTTTGAAATTAAAAAGAAGCTGTAGTTTGAGGCCAAGTGTGTTGTATGCATTTATAATAATAGTAGACTTTAAATTGATCAATTTGAAGAAAATAATTGCCTTGGCAATAAAAAAAGCCTTTCTTTAATGTAGTCAATCATTGTTTTGTGCTTTAAAAAAAAGTATCAGTTCAGGCACCGGTATCGTTTTAAAAGTATCGGTTCAGCACCGGTATCGGAAAAAACCCAAACGATACCCATCCCTAGTTATAGGCCAGGCCCGGCGCCAGCAGTAAATGACTCAGGGGGCGAAAGACGTGCAGAGAGGGGGCGGTGCCAAAAAAACAAAAAACGCACTTGCAATAAGGCCAACACGTAGCCTACTACATAGCCTACATTACACATACACAAGCCCATATATATAATAGAAGATCAACCAAATCAGCCCAGACTGTCCAAACACATCACACAACAAGCTCGATTTCAACAGTCAATAAGGTTGCCAACATGTGGCATAGGCCATGAAACATCACCAGGTCCAGAAATCCATAACGTTGCAAAACATCTTTCACATGGTTAATATTAAACGAAGGCTATAACCTATACGCTCACCACTCCAAAAACTATTTTAAATAATCCTACCTTAATACAGTTGATTGGGGGTTGCGTTGAATCTCCTAAGAAGGCGATCCCTCCATTCTCCTGTAAATTTTCTGGTCAGGTCATTCTCGAACGCCAGCCTGATCAGGTTCGCTTTTCGTCCGTGCAACATGCTGCGTCGGTGCTCACTGAACACATTTTTTAATGTTGAGAAACTATTCTCACAGATGGCAGTTGATGCCACGAATGTCAGCGCATGTTTAAACGCACTTAGAACCACAGGCATCGCACTCAACACATCTTTATGGCTGGAGACAAGTTGGCTTAATGTCACTTTCTCGATATCCAGGCTCTTCACAAAGTGACGACAACAGTGAACTGGGCCTCATCAATTTCGGTCTTGGTTAAATCCAGTAATGGTTTAACTTTTTCAGGATTTAGAAAATCATCACTGCCAGGGTCTAAAGCTCTCAGGGCTTTCATGTATTTATGATTGCGTTTGCTGAAACGCGTATCCATTTCACCAAGAACCGAATCAATTATGCCAAAAAACAGTCTTTTACATTCCTGCTCAATGTTTTGTTCTTGCTGCCCAAGACTCTCCTCCACCACGTAATTTTGAAGTACCTTGGGTGTCTGGCGCTGCCGTTTTGGGGGTGCGGGTTGAAAATCACTGAAGCTCTCAGTCCAAATCTTCTCAAATTCTTCGTCAGATCTTATATTTTGCAGGCAGTCAGAGGCACATTTAATGAGCTGTACCGCAGTGATTAGGTCAGTATCTTCAGCTTGCAGTAGTTTGTTCGGTGGGCCCATCAGCCCCAAAACTTTGTTGATCACACACGCGAGGAACTTGAAAGTTGGTTCTGTTGCAGCCTTGTGAAGGCCTGCGGCCTCGATCTTCACATCAGCACTTACCCTTGTTTTCCCAATGTCTGTCAAGAACTCCACAATTGTCGTGTGCGATTTCAGAATGACAGACACTGTGTCAAAGTGCCCAGTCCACCGTTGATCCAGTAGTCTTTTAAGCCTCTCTCCTTTGTACTGCGCGGCCACTGTAGGTTTTTTCAGGAATTTGTACAGCGAATCACAAACGTCAAAAAAGTCAGTGACTGCGTTCTCTGTTGACAGAGCATGAACGATCACTAAGTGGAGTTGATGATTGAAACAATGAATATAGGGGATCTCTCTGTGTAGCCTATTTTGAATCCGTTTCTGCATGCCCCCTTCCCTCCCTGACATCACACTGGCCCCGTCGTAACACTGACTAAGTATCTTGCTTGCGTCCAGACCAACTTTTAAGAACTCGTCAAGTTCCAAATCAGTGAGTGACTGAGCATCACACTTGTCAGTGGTCAACATTGAAAGCAGTCGCTCTTTAACTGTGCATTCATGGTCCACATAACGAATGATAACAAAGACATTCTCCTGCCCAGTTGGATCCTTCGTTCCATCAACCTTGATGGTAAACCACGACTCTCCTATATCCTTCACTATCTCCTCAGTTATCATAGTAGCCATCAGTTCGATTATTTCATTTTTTATGTCGTGTGAGGTATAAGTTGCGTTTTTTGGAATGGTGCTAAATGCCTGTGCGAACTCTTTATTCTGCCTCAAAGTGTAATCAAATAAGGACAGAAAATGTCCCCATCCACTTTCCTTCCTGCTGTCGATAGAATCAATAGACCCCCTCAATGGCAGTTCGTTTGAAACAAGGAATTCGATTATGTCTACAATTCCAGATATATAAATGTGGTTTCGGGACAGCTGAGTAGAATTGACCAGTGTTGAAATTTCGTTCCCTGTTGAACGTCGCAACTTTTTTTCTTTCCAAGCAACCAAGCATGTCAGATGCTCTTTGCTGTTAGCATGTCTGCTGAACCCTTTAGCCTTGTCTGTGGCATGTTTCCAATTGCTAAAGCCTGAAGTAGTGAATGCGGAATCACTGCATCCAAATTTCCTACATGGAAAACAAAATGCAGAGTCGTTCTCAATGGAATATTCGAGCCAAACTCTCTCTCTGTACCAAGAGGCTGAAAATGACCGATAATCATTTCTGCTCCATAGCTTTTTTGGGAACTGTTTAAGCGATGGCTGAGCGGGACACTCTTCACCGAGGTCGCTTGGTGGAAACATTACCCACACTCTCAGCTCTTCTCAACGGCTCGTCTGAGTCATCCTTGTCTCTTGTGGTGGCTGACGTGCTTGGCCCTGGGTCCTTCTCCACAGTGTGTTTTGAGACAATCCATTTTCTGATGTCCATTTTAAAGTAGGATACTGATAGAGATTATTTCCAAACACTGTAAATGACTTAAGAATATAATAATCAAGTGACTTGTTTGAATATATTCTTGTGAATTATGTGCTTCTGAAAGCAGGAGCATGGCTTTTCTCTCTGTGTGTGTAACTAGAATATTAGGTGCCACTAAGTCTGCATATGAACAAGAGCATGTTTAGACCAGAGGAGATAAGAAAGGAACTGTGCTTCTTCCGACCTTGTGCAAAACTGCCATCCTTGCAAGACAGGGAGCCTCGGACGTGAGAAATCCACCACGTGATCATCCCTGCTCAAAGCTAAACTTCTGACTATATAAACTTTGTGCGAAGAGTTTATCAGGGCCTTGACTGTCAGCCTCGGCTGGGAGGGGAGCCCAATTGCAATTGTTGTTGTTTGTCTGTCTAATAAATATACTTTCATGCAGCTCCGGAGTCCTGAACTAACTAGGGTGATTTTTCACCTATCATAATTGGGGGCTCGTCCGGGATTCCAACAACCTCTTCGACTCTCCTTGCTGGGCTAATCATCAGGACCTGCACCGTACGGAGGAATACGAGACTCTGCTTTTCTAAAGACCTCCAACACAAATTAGAAGGAGGCCAGGGCCTGCCAGCAAGGAGAGCCAAGAGTGAAGGAATTGAATTTGACTATAGGGGGTGGACTCCGACTGTTTGTGAGTATATTGTTTGTTTTTTGTAAGTGTACGCTTGTATGTGGTTCTTGGTTGTTTCGGTTTTGCGTACACTTGTCTTTAAGTGGTGTTGACACTAACGTTTGAATGTTTGCTGCAGGGTGGAAAGGAGAACAAACAGTTATAGGACTTTTTCCTGTATGCCCTGTGTGTTGAACGACTGTTAGAGTTAGAGAGACACCTGTTTGTAGTTTTCATGTTTTGGAGCGCTCAAGGTTAAAAAAGCACACCCCTGAAGAAGAGCTTTTCTCTGTTATATATAAGCACTGTTCACCTTCCTGAAGAAGGGTAGCGTTCATTTTTGGAAACGTTAAAGGTTATATATAAAGAAGACCTGTTGCCATGATCACCTTCCAGAAGAAGGAAAAGGCTAGCGCGCGCTAAAGATTTATAAGCACTGCACCTTCCTGAAAAAGGGTTCCATTAGCTCAAGGTTAAAAGCACCTCCCTGAAGCGAGGACTTTACTGAAAAAAAAAAAAAGCAGGCCTGTTGCTATGGTGTAACGCGAAAAAGGCATAATGATAGCGCTTTATCTGAACTTGAAAACTTTCTAGGCCTATTTTCTCCGGAGATTTCTGTATACATTCCTGTTCGCCTTTGATGAAGGGAACACACTTTTCACTTTCTGTTTTCCTGTTGGGCCTTCTGGTAGGCCTCTTGGTGCATTGTTAAAAGAAAGAAAAAAGGGCTAAAAAGAAGGATATAGTCTGAAACGTATAGAGACATACCTGTCTAGCCGGATTTTAACAATAAGAGAAAATGGGAAACAAGGGATCTAAAATGGATGACAAATCCCAGTTAGAAGGGGACATGAATCATGTGGCAATACAAGGAAATGCTGACTGTGTAATGCACAGACATATGTGGAAACAAGATTTTTAATTTTAAGGAGTCTCTTTAAGAGATAAAGAAAAAGAGTCAGAGATACTCTAATATACTAATACTTGTGTGTTATTTTTCATTGGGGTTGAGGCGAACTGTTTTCAATGGGTAAAACACTGATAATTATAGTCAAAATTTATGCAATTAAAGGACTGATTTCGCATTACTGAGATGCCTTGACCCGGAACCAGTAGGGGACTGATCATCCCAGGGAAATTCCCTGGCCTCAACCTCCTCACAAAATGAGTGAGATGGAGGACCTCTGGTCGGGCTCGGGTTGACTCAGCATTGCGATCTTAAGAACAAACTATGAGAGTCTGAAAATAGAAACATAACTAACCCTAATGTGAAGAATAAACTAACGGTAATTTAAAAGGTTTCAATATCAGTTAAAGGACAAATACATAAAATAACTGGGAATGGGGAAAGTGTGTCAAAATCAGAAGACGTTCATGATAATGGCAATAAGAGGTGGATTAAAATGTCTACAACAAGAAGAAAATTGTAAAAACAGATTTGAAAATGTTTTTGCATTATTGGTTGCGCCAAACAGAGAAAAGCTTACGTTATTGGTGGCAAGAGAGCCAATGATTTTTTTGTTTTGTTTTGTTTTGTGTGACTTTGATGCCTGCAGAGCAGTAACCAGAGAATAACATGCACAGAACAGAAAAAGAATGAGACATCTAAAAGCAGTCATACACATAACCCATTACTTTTGAAGAGTCTGAAACAGGACAGATATTTAAAATGCAGATTATGTTTCAAAAACATGCTCTACAAACTTATTAGGAAGAGATATGATGTGGGTTGGGCATTACAATTGTTCCAACAATACATACAATATACACTGTTTAGGCCAAACGATTTAAAGAGAAATGTAAGCCTGTGACACTAACTATATTAACTTAGATTGATGCATTGGACTAACACAGGATGGGTGGGGGCTGAGTGCTGGCTCAAAAGACTATATTCTCACAAGCCATGAGCTCAAACTTAGCTACAGTTCGAGAGACAGTCAATTGTTGTTGAACATCTTGTGCTGTTCTCCAGATAAGAAGATTTAAGCAGAAACAATCCACAAAATTAGCAGCTGTGGTTCACTAAAGTAAAGCTATCTTTTAAAAAGCACCTCAGACACGGACAAAGAAATAAATTATGTATTTTCTGAGAATGACTAACTTCTGTAGATAATGGATTCCTAACCACGCGTTAGAAACACAAATGTTGCAGAGTTTACTTAATTCTTAGCCTGTGTCAGCTGGACATATTATTAAAAAGCCTGAAGATGGAAAACAGGCATTTGAGCAGTTAAAACAACTGTTACTTAGAATATAAATGATGTCTTAGCATACGACAAAGCCATTCGTACAAGCCGTAGACTAAAAACAAAACAAAAAGAAAAGATGATATGATATTTGTGTTAATGCATAAGGGGGGACTTAAAGTTGATACCAGTGGCATACTATTCCACACGGCTAGATCCAGTAGCCCAAGCAATGTCTGAATGTTTACAAGCAGGAGTGGCTGCAGCCTTGGCGGTGCAGGCCTCTGCTCCTATTGTACTAAACAGACACTTACACTGAAAGTTCCACTTGCTTATTTTTAATTTGATTTTTTTTGCTCTCACAGCCTCATATCACTTTTGAGCACTGCGTGACATTTAAGCCAGCTACACTTTTACGTACAGCACAAACAGATAAAAACTATGGCAGCCAGAGCTGACCTACAAGATATGCCTATTCCAAAAGCTGATTTAGTCATTGTTGATGGTTCAAGCAAACAAACCTTGAACACATAGCCACTACTTCCACACTATTCCGCACAGGCAGCGGAACTGATTGCCCTGATTGTGCACACAGGTGCAAAAAGGTTTCATTGAGAAACCACAAAGCAGACAAGGCCACTAACCAGGCAGAAGGTTTTTTTTCTTTTATTATGATTTTAGTAATCCAAGAAGCCTATTGGAACATCAGGTTCTGATACGATGTTGACCATTATTTTACTCCAGATATTGCTATTGCTGCTTGCTTTTATTAATTTTGTGTAAAACACTTTCAACTGCAACAACCATCTGACACATACACATTTGAAGAATTAAAACACACAATACTAAAAGATATGCAGCAGTATTGAGCCATGGTAAAAAAAACCATGCCTCAATAAGTGGGGATAGTAAGTATATATTTTTAGTTCTTGTTTTTATTTTATGAGAAAGAAAGGTTAATCATTCATCATTGATTTTATATTGTTTTACTTCTTATTGAATTATGTAGTTTGAAAGATGTTTTAACATTCAGTTATAGATTTTATTGAGTTAAATCCCAACGAAAGAAAGAAATATTGTCTAGCCATAGACAATCACTGCCCATACAACCTCCAGTCAGCCGGACTGGTAGAAAAGAAAGAACCGATCTATTGAAAGCCAATTCCGAGAGTGAAATTAGTGAAATTAAGAATGCATGTTGAGATCACTGTTTGAAATGATGTATGGAAGAATCTATACTGCCTAAACTCTCAAAACATTTGCTAAAACAGACAAAGAGATTGAAAATACATGGCAAAGATGATGTTGAAACTAAATGCTCTCAGACTTCTCTCCCCTACACAGGAACACTGTGAGACTGAAACCAAGGTTGGGCCAGGAGACTGGGTCCTAATCAACAGTCTCAAAAGAAAACATTTCCACTTGCCCAAGTGGGACAGAGCATACCAAGAGCTACTGTCAACATTTACCACAGTCAGTCAAAATAGCTGAGAGAGCCACGTGGATACATCTGACTCACTGTAAACGGGTAAGCCTGCAGATGGCGGATGCAGAGGAGTAAGGACCATCTTTCTTTGCTGTTTCCAGGTATTGCCCGCAGTGACAGAAAGACCAGTCTACAAAGGGGGGTTGATGTATAGATTCTTCTCGTCTCGAACGCTGGCAGTAGATATAGTACTGTCCTGTGGGATTAGAACCGAGTGGAAATTGTGGAGTAAAAGGTCTATTCCTCTGCAAAGTCATGGGAGGTTACGCAAAGTGGGCCAAAGTATGTGGGGGACTCCTAGTAACGACTGTGGGATTTTACATTGTTGGTCTAATAACATGCTTATAAATGATAGCTATACAGCATCACTTTTGACATTTTAATGCCAGACAATGCTTCACCACCTCCACACATTATTAGCAAAGATGCTCTGTTTGAATGCTATTTAAAACCTGGGGAAAAGAACGATGCACACCTAGGACACTGGACAAAAATGTAAAACCATTACATATGTGCTTGATAATGGAAGAGAAATACAGTTAAATACTTCATCTGAATGTAAAACTGCGGGATGTGTTTGAATGGCAGACTCCTTGAAGTACAGGATATAGCTATAGCTGATATGTGGTGGTTATGTGGGAATGGTGAACTAAGAGCTACACTGCCTGTGGGTTGGTCTGGGACTTGTGCTAGAACAATGTTAGTACAACCTTTTAAGATTACCCCCAGGTCCAAGATACACCAGTACCTGAGGAACGTTCCAATGCATTCCATACGAGGGAGGAGAGAAGCAGGGTTCGACAGCCTGGGCATTCCCCAGGGCATTCCAGACGACTACAAGGCCTTGAACCCAGCAGCGAATGGCCTGGCATCTACCCCCTGCCCCTGGTGCGTCATCGGAGCACACACAGATTGGATTAATTTCCTTTACTACGCTCAGATGATATTCCAAAACCTGACCAGAGACGGACTACAAACAATCAGAGAAGAACTACACGCCACCTCCAGGGTAACACGGCAAAACACGGCTGTGCTTGAGATCCTCACTGCCGAGAATGGAGGCATTTGTGTCATGCTTGGTACTGACCAATGTTGCACACATGTCCCTGACAACACCAGAGATGGGAAAGACTTAGATCTGATCCTACAAATAAAATGCAAGCGAGTTCTGGCACGCATGATTGGTTTAGTGCCCTGTCAACAATGTTTTCCTCATGGGAAGGAATGTTGATGTCTTGTGTGGGATTGATTTTGGGTATTCTTTGTGTGTTGGCTACCTGTGCATGCTGTGTAGTACCCAGTATACGAGAGATGGTGACTGGAATGATTAAAACTCCTGACGATGAATTGCCTTACGAATACGTAGCGCCTGTGCCTCTGATGGAAACTTTGCTTTGTAATTACTTACTAAGGATGAAACAATGCTCATTAATGACCTCTGTTCCGAAAATCGATGTGATGAAGCTCAGAATGATGATTTTGATTATCCATTGAAACGGATAAAAGGAGGGATTGATAGAGATTATTTCCAAACACTGTAAATGACTTAAGAATATAATAATCAAGTGACTTGTTTGAATATATTCTTGTGAATTATGTGCTTCTGAAAGCAGGAGCATGGCTTTTCTCTCTGTGTGTGTAACTAGAATATTAGGTGCCACTAAGTCTGCATATGAACAAGAGCATGTTTAGACCAGAGGAGATAAGAAAGGAACTGTGCTTCTTCCGACCTTGTGCAAAACTGCCATCCTTGCAAGACAGGGAGCCTCGGACGTGAGAAATCCACCACGTGATCATCCCTGCTCAAAGCTAAACTTCTGACTATATAAACTTTGTGCGAAGAGTTTATCAGGGCCTTGACTGTCAGCCTCGGCTGGGAGGGGAGCCCAATTGCAATTGTTGTTGTTTGTCTGTCTAATAAATATACTTTCATGCAGCTCCGGAGTCCTGAACTAACTAGGGTGATTTTTCACCTATCAGATACAGACTAGCTACTAGCTAACATTCTCCCGGAAAAAAACGTTAGCCTGTGCAGTGTGCACAACAAGAGTAACAATGTGCAACACAACAATCGAACGTTATGACAGCTCGCTCCCGCTGACTGAGACAACCAATCAGATTTGAAATGTAGCCAAGAATACCATGACAATGTAGAAGTATGGATCACATGAAATAACGAATTATAAATTTGTCTAATAAGCAATAAATCATTAAAAAAATTGGAGTGATCACTGAGTCTCAGTAGAGGGGGCGGGGATGTCGCCTAGAGGGGGCGCCGCCCCCTTTCGCCCCCCCCCCGTGGCGTCGGGCCTGTTATAGGCTGCTATGCTGTAAGAGCAATGCCATACAAAAACCACTGACTTAGGCTGATACCACACAGGAAAAGGCCATAGGTTAGTTATAGGCTGATACCACATAGGAAAAGGATATAGGTTAGTAATAGGCTGCTATGCTCTATAGGTTAGGCTGGTACCACATAGTAAAAGCAAAATGTGTGTATATAAGCTTCAATCAAATCCCAATGACACAAACTCCCAAACACCCCACAGAGAGGATGACATATCTTGCCTGGTATGACATCACAAAGAAATCCTTCATCCTGATTGGAGCGCTCTCAAACTGCAGTGCACAGTTCCAGGCTGCAACAGACAGACAGACAGACAGACAGAGAGAGTGAGACAGACAGACAGACAGAAGGATGATTGATTGCTGTGATCTCTGCCTCTGGCCACACCTCTGCTGTCAGACAGTAAGTGAGGACATGTTCAAGTGTGAATGGTTCTGTACCGATCCTCCTGAACCAGTGGGCCTCGTCTGTGCGCTGGGCCCCAGGGCTCAGCCTGGACACTCTCTGCTGGGCTGAAGGAGGAGGGACACATCAGTTACACAGCAGTGGCACACAGGCCAACAGCACCCAGCCCCACAGTGGAGAAGACTAAGAGCACACTCACCCATCTTCACATAAGACAGCAGCATATCCAGGCTGGTACTCCTGTACATACGTTAAGGCAAATTCAAATCTATATGACACTATAAAATACTATTATTGTTTGTAAAAACTACTCTAACGACAAAAATATTTTGCCAAAACAATTCCAAACCTCTTCTCCTCAGTTGTGTTCTCCATTGTGGACAGCAAGAGTCTGACTAAACACCTGCAGAAGAGGAATTGAAATGAGAGATGACAGAATATGCTAATTCTATCTGTGTGGTCCCTTGATGGCCATGTGGACTCATCCTGGCAGCACACATGAATTGTGTTGTTCACAGGTATGTTTGAAGAGTGTGTGCGTCACTGCGTTTGTGTATGTGTGCATGTGCGTGCGTGTGTGTGAGAAAGAGTGGCGGGACACGGAGAGTGACGCCAGAGTGGAAGTGTCAGTTTTTGTGTTGCGTGTGACTGACCTCAGGGCAGTGAGCACTTGCGTTACATCTTGTGAGTGTTCACACAGACTTTCCAGGGCCTTCATGGCGGTTTCCTGCTGCTCGTTCTGGAAGAGGCCCAGACAACAGCACTCACTCACACACCATGAGGCATGGATCACACTCAGAATAACCATTCACGCAACACTCATTCTATTTACAAAGTTCTATCTCGTTGCTAAGTGATCAAGTACTCATTTCTGTACAACGGGAACACACTTCCCTCCCCTATTAAGAATCCTGCTGCTTTGATTGGTCAGAATGCCTGATGGTTCTGAGCTCAGAGGACACCCCCCAGACAGGCTCACCTCCAGGGCCATGTGAGCTCAGAGGACACCCGACAGACAGGCTCACCTCCAGGGCCATGTGAGCTCAGAGGACACCCCCTAGACAGGCACACCTCCAGGGCCATGTGAGCTCAGAGGACACCCCCCAGACAGGCTCACCTCCAGGGCCATGTGAGCTCAGAGGACACCCCCCAGACAGGCTCACCTCCAGGGCCATGTGAGCTCAGAGGACACCCCCCAGACAGGCTCACCTCCAGGGCCATGTGAGCAGCCAGGCTGAGGAGGGGGGCAGCAGCGTTCTCCTTCAACAGGACCTGGTCCTCACCGCTCACCGGGGCCTGGGCCAGGAGCCCAATCTGCTTCACTGCCTGTGTGGCTGCAACACACACACACACACACACACACACACACACACACACACACACACACACACACATTAATGTAAACATACATTCTTTCACTAAAGCATGTCTACATTCCTGATCAATTGCTATTCGCTAACGATATGCTAGCTGTTAAAACTAACGAAATCTCTTGAAATGAGCTGACTTTGACATTATGACAAACTAGTTTGCCAACAACTTTCCTAACACAGTCAAACATCAAGCAAGTGCAACACAAGACAAAGCAAGGCGCAAATAAGCTACTTACTAGTTCAGCAGACAGTAAAAAGCCGGGCGGCTTCAGGCAATCTTACATTTAGCAGTTATATACCTATGGACCCTGGTATGGCAATGGCACGGTGGCGATTCTCCATATTAAAAGTCATTGTAGCGCCCCAATTTTTTTCAAGTTGTTATTTTAAGGTAAAACTGCTTATCCTAACCCTAATCCTGAAGTACAATTGTTGCATAATGCTTCTTTAAACGAGGTTTTCTACCTTTGTCCACATCCTTCTCCAGAATGGCAATCTTGTAAATGCTGAAGTGACTGAAGATGCTGTTTGGATCACATCTGGTAGCTTCTGTTGCCGCCTCTTTTGCCTGTCAGAGAAAACAACCAAAGAGCAGGTTCCTAGCGGCCAAGAAAAACACTGAGGCCAAAGGTGAAGAAAACCAATCCAGGAGATGGTGTGGGTGTACTGTATAGTATAGTGAGGTCTATGGGACGCAGCATCTGTTATGATCTAAGATGATGGGGAACTACTAGACTAGTTGACATGATATCAGTGTGTGTGTGTGTGTGTGTGTGTGTGTGTGTGTGTGTGTGTGTGTGTGTGTGTGTGTGTGTGTGAGTGTGTGTGTGTGTGTGTGTGTGTGTGTATGTGTGTGGGTGCGTGTGTGCATGAGTGTGTGTGGATGTGTGTGTGTGTGTGTGTGTGTGTGTGTGTGTGTGTGTGTGTGTGTGTGTGTGTGTGTGTGTGTGAGTGTGAGTGTGAGTGTGTGTGCATGAGGGTGTGGATGTGTGTGTGTGTGTGTGTCTCTGAGTGTGAGTGTGTGTGTGAGTGTGTGTGTGTGTGTGTGTGTGTGTGCATGAGTGTGTGTGGATGTGTGTGTGTGTGTCTGTGAGTGTGAGTGTGTGTGCATGAGGGTGTGGATGTGTGTGTGTGTGTGTGTCTGTGAGTGTGAGTGTGTGTGTGAGTGTGTGTGTGTGTGTGTGTGTGTGTGTGTGTGTGTGTGTCTGTGAGTGTGAGTGTGTGTGCATGAGGGTGTGGATGTGTGTGTGTGTGTGTGTCTGTGAGTGTGAGTGTGTGTGTGTGTGTCTGTGAGTGTGAGTGTGTGTGTGTTTGTCTGTGAGTGTGTGTGTGTGTGTGTGTGTGTGTGTATGTGTGTATGTGCATGTGTTTCACACCTTTTCCAGCTGCTGCAGGTTCAGAAAGCAGGAGGATCGGTTTCTTTGCAGTTTGGCCAGATTGGGATCGAGTTGCCCCCGCTTGTAGAAACTCAGAGAGAAGTCATACCACTGTAAGGCCTCGGAGTGGTCTTTGGCCTAGAAGAGAAGAACACTATTAACATGTGCATCAGAGCTGTTCAAGTAGTAGCCTCAGCTGATGTCTTTCAAACGGCAGGCTGACCTCAAAGTGTTTGCAGGCTCGATCCCACAGCAGCAGGTGAAGGGTGTTGAGAGTCTGTGGAGGCAGGGGCTGCCCTGTGTAGTGGCCTGATCACAGGTCAGAGGGCAGAGGGCAGAGGTCATGGGCGTGCTCAGACACTTGGGGAAGCGCCACACAAAGACACATGGGCATGTTGAGTGCTGCGTACCTGTGATGACATCTTCAATCTTCTGCTTGGCCAGCAGCTCTTTGCCTCTCTGCAGCAGCAGCTCGATGTGAAGCACCAGGGCAGAGCCAAGCTCCGGGGACGACTGGAAGTGCTGGCACAACCTCTTAAGGAAGTCAAAGGCAAGAAGCTCTCTGCAGGCACAGAAGATGCAAATGTCTCAGTTATCGCAATACAGCTACAGACTCTCCTGACCAACATTGCAAGAACACAGTATATAAAGGATGCATTTACACAATAGATTTGCACCAGTGCTTTAAGAGTCAAGATCCCAACTGCCATAGAGCTGTAGTGTCATCATCTATCCTCTACTGTACCTGTCCTCTCCCATCAGCAGCCTGACGGAGCTCAAACACATGTCAAGAGTCACCTCACACTCCAGGAGCTCAGTGAGTGCTGCCGTCCACCCAGAAGACAACAGGAAACACAGAGTTATCACAAACCTTCAAGATTACATCCCAATCAACCAAGGATGGCACAGAACCTCCAAGGCGTGGTCAGCAGTGGTAAACAAAAACAAGTGATTCCTCTTCCCCACCACTAGGGTGCACTGCCTCACCTGCTCTGACCTGCTCATCAGGGGCTTCACTCCTCAGCAGGATGCGGATCTTCAGGTACAGCCCAGAGGGGTAGATGCAGTCCTAGCAAAAACACACATCACCTCAGTCAAGGGGGGTTGTCTTCCATCCTAAAGTTTAGAGTACTGAAAAACACAGGATGAATGAAGTGGGGCTTTTTAAAGCCAGTACCTTATTGGCTAAGCTGATGGCACTCAGAGCTTTGTCCTTAAACCGCTGGCAATCCCACTCAACATATACTGTCGCGAGGAGCCTCAATACTTTTGCCTGTTGAAAAAGTATTTTCCTTGAAAGTAAACCCAAACATGCCCAATATGAATCTTGTTCTAGCAAGCAGAGCATACACTAAGCAGTCTCTATTATGTCCTTACCTGCACTTTAGTCCCTGGGGAGTAATTCACATTCATCTTCCCGATGTCATAACTCTGACTGGAGAACACAATAGCACAGAAAACAATGACTTCATGTCCCACAGAGTTTACATTTCATGACAAAACCTTCAATTAATTTTGGAATGAAGTTAGCTACTTAAACGTGGCGCCACTAAAAAGCAGGTGGCACTTGCCATAGCAAATAACAATTAGAATTGGGAATATTTCCCTTAGTAACATCTATGTAATATGATCTGTTAATTTCCATTCAATCTAAATCACGCCAATTACTACGGAAGATTTCAAATCACTGCTTGTATGACCGCTAAACTCATAAGTACGTCAAAGAACTGTATTTCTAAAGAATACATGTTTACAGAGTATCAGAGTATTTTTGACATACAAGAAATATGGGATAATATAGATTGTCATGTACTAGTGAAAACACCACACCAACAAAATATGTTGTGTGCTTGGCAACATAATACAGTTTCTGTATTTCATGTGTCGCCGCATTGTGTTTTAAACTCATACTGCATTTCCCCCATAAACTTACCTCAACCAAAACGAACTTTCCTCATATTTCCTTTGATTGTAGGAGTCAACTCCAAAGTTGTAACACATTAGAGACAGATAGCCAGTCTAAAAACCAACATGTACAGTATTACTCAAGGGCAGGAATTAACATCTACCAACCTTCCAGAACTTAAATACCTTTGATGACCTTTGACCTTAATTGACCTATGAATGTGCTGTAGCCTCCACTGAAATATTGAGTTCTCAGCCACTGTACTCTATAACCAGTTCCTGGTATTTGGCTCTCTTGAAGACTGTTCTAACTTTTCTTCTCAGGGCACTATCAAATTGAGGAGACTAAGCACCAACTATCATAACCCATTCTTCTACAGAACGTAGCGCACTGGAGAATGGGTACTGGCTCTTAAATCCAAGTAGTTTTGAAAAGACCTGAGGATATTGGCATTAAATATATAAATTCAATCTTTTACCCATTTACCCAGCAACATCTCATTTTCTATATTGATATGTGTATGACTGGTACAGATAGGAGATGAGGGGCGATGTACCTCTTTGGGCAGCCGCTGGAGCATCTCTCTACAGCGCTGCAGACACTCAACAGCCTCCTGATGTCTGTCCTGAGCAACAGCCTACATGGACACAAAAGAAGTCCTGATGAAGAGTGACTTAATAAGAACTGCACTGAGCGAACATGCCTTTACATCTGTGATGTTTTTGTGTTGTGTTGTTGTATTGTGTTGTGTTGTTTGTGCTGATTTGGCTTACTGATTCAGCTTGATAAGACAGCACCCGCAGCAGGTCCTTCTCCACGTCTGCTTTGGGCATGTTGATATCTGAAGCTCCATCTCCACGGGATATTAATCTGCTGTAAAGAGTCTCCAGGCTCTGTGAAATCGACAGTCACACCAAAAGGGCCACAAGATTAGTGGAAACAGGATAGGCAGACTAAAGCTCTGGAAATCTTTTAACCAACTGCTGTATATATATTGCAGGAAACTTGACATTGCAGCAAGGAACAATGACACTCTATTCTCCTGTGAGTCGAATTATTTTATCAAGGTTTTCCTTCACAAGACAAACATTCCCCTTATTTGAATGCAGAGACCAGCTTTGAATAACCCTTAGCTTACCTTCACAGCCAGGCTGAGGAACTCATCTGCCAATTTAGGCTTTTTACAGTCAAGCCATGTCCTGCCAGTTTTGCTTGCCATCTGAAGAACATGAAAGGAAATTACAACTGGACTAGACAGCATGAATATAACTGTTTGATGAGTGTCACTGCATCATAAGACATCGTTTCAGAGGGTGACCATCATCTTCATCCTTAACGTCTATGTGGGTGGGAGGGTGAACTAACCAGAATGTTCTTGCGGATGGAGTTTTCTGGTGGATTCTCCTGTCCACATGAATGGACCAACTTACACGCCACATGACGCACTAGCAAACATGCAAAGGATCAGGCATTTATATCAGGTATTTATTTATGCCATTTCACTATTTCAGTACCCTTTTTTTAGGTGGTTAGTTAAAATAAGAAGCAGATTTAGAGGAGGGGGGTTCTAGTTCTCAATGTTTTGTTTTTTTTTTCATTTTGGATAGAGCATGTTATGGACAGTGACAGTGACAAACTTTATTTTGTTTACTCTCTCTACTGTACAAAGAGAATATATAAGAGAAAAAGAGGCCACCCACGCCTCACCTTTTGCCCTCTGATGGTCATTTATTTCTGGGCCCACTCGCTTGGTCACTGCCCAGTTCCACAGCTGGATGGCTATCTCCTCCATCTACAGAATCAGTCAATCTAATCTCGTCATTCGTTCACGTTGAAATACACTAAATGAATGTTTGGATCTGTATATTACAGTTGAGCTAATCCATCTATTTTACCTGAGGATCCAAAGGTCCGAAGGATTTGTCGAAGGACACCTCCTGGAAAAGCCTTTGGATCACGTCATCTACATTAATGTGGCTTTGTTTAAGGGTTAATTGTTCTGCAAGTTCTGAGAAGGGCGGAGACAAAACAAGACAATTTAACCTTCAAGAGCCAACGTAACATTAGGTCACGTTATTTTGTGTTAAGATCCTAATCCATTTGACCAGCAATTTAAATAACAGCATTGCTAACATTAGCTAAGTTAACATAATGTAGTAACTAATTAAACTGTTACTTTGAAGAAAAAAGATAGAGTAACATATTTAACTTGATGTTCCTGGCAAGAATAACTAACCTGTTTAGAATAGTTGGGCTACTTATATTATTAAAATATTGTTTAAATGACGTTATGTTTAAAAACTACTTCTATCCACGCAAAGGCCGGTTAACTGTTAGCGAGTTAGCTAGCTACAACTTGCATCTTTGTTTGCTGAGCCAACTAGCAAAGGTTAAGGTAAGTTATAATTTATACTCTTAACATTATTTAGGATGTGTAGAATGTTCTACGATATACATTACCTTTCACAATTGAGACTGATGGCTCCATGTCTGTAAATTATGGTTAGTAGGCCTACGAATACTTAAGACGTTTAGCTAGCCAGTTTATAACATTTTGTTTAATTCATTAAATCAACCTTGTAACGTGCACGCGATGTTGTTACACTTGCCCTCACAACCAAGGAGGCACGCGCATAGATATAAATATAAAGTCTAGATATCTCGCCCGCGTTTCTGGTCGACGGAGTCGAATGACCGCACATGGCGGCCATTTTGCGACGGAATAGCTCGGTCACCCTTAACATTGTGTAGTGGTACATACTTTTTAAATAACCAGAACTTGCTACATTTTCAACCGATTTTCAAACGGATTGGTTTGTTATAAACGTAAGATATGTAGTTATGACACTGCATACGTATGAATAACTATAAACATGGGTTTCATATGAAAATAACATTGAACAAAACAGATAGGTGCAATAAATACACATGCACAAGCTATTTATGTAAAATCAATATCTAGGCTACTAATTCTCAGCATACAGAATGGCAACAGGAGATAAATGTATACTGTTTTGATCACCTTTATAAAAGCAATATTACTGATATAACAAAATAAAGGTGATCCCACGGGTTCTTGTTTCGAGGGAACGTTCAATAGAGCAGGCTGCACAAAAGTCTGGCATCTTCACTGGCAATAAAGTCAGCAATTTCCTGTCGAAATCATAATGTAAGATGTTTAACAAACCAACCCGATTGGAAATCATGTGCAACTTCAGTTTTATCATGTGCAACTTAAGTTATATTGAAAAGAAAGAACAATTGTGCCTCGCCAATTAATGTAAAATGACTGAGCAGTAGACTAGCTGCCGTGATACACAATTAAGCTGCACATTTCAACATGTTCAAGCATCCAGAATTATTACCACGGTAATGACGTTTGTAAATCAAGTCAATTGTAAATCCGTCAAGATTTCAACGAGATAAGAGTAAACGATTGTGAAGATCACTGACGTTACCGAACGTACCACTGATCCCTCAGTTATCCTGTTGTAAGACGTCCTCCTGAGGACGCTCACAACTCCACCTTGAGATATCTAGCCTTTATATATATATCCATGGGCACACGCACTGGGTTGCAGATTTATCGGATTTCGGAAAGTAGAATATCGGAAGTGACGTAGTGTTTCTAAGTGCCGAATCAACTTTTTCTTAGGATTTTTTAGGGTTAGGGTTAAGGTTAGGGTTAGGGTCAGAGTATAAGGCTAAAAACTAGGTCTCGTTACCCCTACCAATGCCTGAAAGTACGTTACACTTCCTGAACCCCCTGTGTATGACGTCATATGACGCTGCCATTCTACTTTCCGAAATTCCGATAAATCCGCAACCCGCACACTGATGGAGCTCTAGGCGTAAGACCTGTTTCATGGTGATATACAGCCGCGAAAACAATAAGAGACCACTTCAAAATTATCAGTTTCTCTGGTTTTACTATTTATTGGTATGTGTTAAAGTAAAATGAACATTTTTGTTTTATTCTATAACATACTGACAACATTCCTCCCAAATTTCAAATAAAAATATTGTCATTTAGAGCATTTATTTGCAGAAAAATGACAATTGGTCAAAATAGCAAAAAAGATGCAGTGTTTTCAGATCTTGAATAATGCAAAGAAACCAAGTTTGTATTCATTTTTAAACAACACAATACTAATTGTTTACCTTAGGAAGAGATCAGAAATCAATATTTGGTGGAATAACCTTGATTTACAATCACAGCTTTCATGTGACTTGGCTTTCACATTGCTGTTGGGTGACTTTATACTACTCCTGGCGCAAAAATTCAAGCAGCTCGGCTTTGTTTGATGGCTTGTGACCATTCATCTTCCTCTTTATCACTTTCCACAGGTTTTTAATGGGATTCAGGTCTGGAGATTGGGCTAGCCATGACAGGGTCCTGATGTGGTGGTCCTTCATCCACTGGCCTGGTTGTGTGGCATTGTGGGGGGTCTCAAACTACAGGAAGAGAAATTAGATTGAAAGATGAAATGTTAGGGTGACCCATAGCCTGCTGCAGTGAAGATTACAAGACGAGAATAGATGAAAATAGTTTTTTTCAAATGTCTGGGGTTTGTTGGTGTAACTATGCATTATGCGAATGAGGGGTTCGTGGCCAAACACTTTCGAGGGCGTACATGCCCCTTGCATTATGTGAGTAAGAGGTTCACGTCCCACTAATGATGATGCTGCGCCTCCCAGTTTTATCTAATTTATTCCAGAAAAGCGGACGTCTTTAGACGTTTTTTTTTCGTATTTATTAAAACAAATGAATAATAAAATAAAGCCAGCAAATTACATTAACCATACAACACAACGAGCAAAGCAATGGCATAAGCCATGGAACTTAATTTCACAAACCCTGAAATGCACTTTTGAGAAGCTCTTGAGCCAATTTATTCATTCTACAACTCCCCATTCAGTTGTGCTGTCTGAATTGCAATATTTCTTATGTCCACGCGGTGGCGCATCTGATTTGGAAATAAACATATTTGCACCATTTGCACATAATCTCGATCAACGTGAACTTGAACGACGTGAACAGGCTTGTATTTTCATAGTCTTTTAACAGCTTTGGTTTAGATGTGTGGGTTTATAAATAATACAACACAATTATGCACAGTTCTTGTATTAAAGTAATTTTTCTCTTCTGGCTCTTGGTTAGATTGCAACAAAGGCTCTGAAGTTACAGTGCATACAAACTTCCTGCATACCCTAAAATAGCCTACTGCACCTGTATTAAACTGATTAATCTTTCACCAAAGGTACTGTTTGGAAAGGGCCAACTTCCGTCACTTTAAATGAGTGCTATAACTTCAATCATGGAAATCATTTCACAACACTAAAAAGCAATATAAGCCTAGAATTGTGCATTTCACATGAGTAATAATCCCAGTAAACAAGAGATAAGGGCTCTATTTTACAGGCTCACTACAGTGCAAGTGCAGTTCATCAATGGAATATAATTTACACAGACATTACAGGCATTTACTCCTCTCCCTGGTCAAAGTGTTTGTTTTCTGGATGAAGGTCGTTGTTATAACAAGAATTTTATTCTTTAGCCAAAAGAAAGAAATCTAGCTGTGCACACAGAAGCGTGTGGACCCTCTCATTGTGTCCTGCACAGTGGGTTCAAAAATAAAACGTCTTAAAAGCCCACTCCTTTCAGGCCTCAGCTTCCAGCAATTGTTCTGGCTCAAGTCTTATCTGGCTGCCCTCCTGGCCCGTGGGGAGAGGGCTGGGCTCGCCTGTCTTACTGTGGGCACACATACGGATTGGGGCTGGGCTCGCCTCTCTTACTGTGGGCACACATACGGATTGGGGCTGGGCTCGCCTGTCTTACTGTGGGCACACATACGGATTGGGGCTGGGCTCGCCTCTCTTACTGTGGGCACACATACGGATTGGGGCTGGGCTCGCCTCTCTTACTGTGGGCACACATACGGATTGGGGCTGGGCTCGCCTCTCTTACTGGGGGCACACATACGGATTGGGGCTGGGCTCGCCTCTCTTACTGGGGGCACACATACGGATTGGGGCTGGGCTTGCTCATCTTACTGTGGGCACAAATACAGATTGAGGCTGGGCTCGCTCATCTTACTGTGGGCACACATACGGATTGGGGCTGGGCTCGCCTCTCTTACTGTGGACACAAATACAGATTGAGGCTGGGCTCGCTCATCTTACTGTGGGCACAAATACAGATTGAAAGAAAATAAAGTGCTGTTTTGTCAGACAGACAGTTAAGGTTCACAGGAAACAATCTTACTTTTAGAAGTATTTGAATACATTCAGCACACCTACTTGCTGAGCAACCCCCCTCCACACACACACACACACACACACACACACACACACACAAACACACACACACACACACACACACACACACACACACACACACACACACACACACACACATACACACACACACACACACACACACACACACACAGATATTTGATATGATACATTTGTGCAGCAGGTACAGCATAAACACTTTAAATCTGCACCCAATATATGCCCCCAAAATAAAAGTGTAATACCTTTGCCTTCAAAGCTGAGCTTCTCCATGATGTCAGCTCACAGTCACTGCGCTTGTGTGCTCGCTCCACTTAATGAATCTGTGACATCTATATATATATATATATATATATATATATATATATATATATATTATGGCATGCCGTTCAGGAAATTAACATTTGAATATATATATACAAAAGTCTGAATATATATACAAAAGTCTGAATATATATATACAAAAGTCTGAATATATATACAAAACTCTGAATATGTGTACAAAAGTCTGAATATATATATACAAAAGTCTGAATATATATACAAAACTCTGAATATATATATATAAAAGTCTGAATATATATACAAAACTCTGAATATATATACAAAACGAAGTCTGAATATATACAAAACTCTGAACTCTGAAGCGCTCAATCCGTCTTTGTCCGCCATATTGGATTGAGCGCTTCCTATTAAATCAATGGTACCAAAATGTTTGTAATTACGTATTTTCTGCTTCATGAAATACTGTTTTTCTGTTATATTGTAAAATTTTGACATTGATTTCTCACTAGAAATGCAATAATAACACGTTTATTTTACACCGTTTGACTTCACGAAGGATATTTTTAGAGGCAAGTTCCCTATTGACTTGACTGGAGTCTCGTCAAAACCTTTGTAATTCCTTGTTTTCTGCTTCATGAAATACTGTTTTTCTGTTATATGGTAGGGTGACCAGACGTGCTCTTTTTCGGACATGTCCTCTTTTTGAAACCTAAAAAATGCGTCCGGCAGGGATTCACAAATCGTCCGGGATTTTGCCTCGTCGGGTGTTTCACAAAACGTTGTATCTGCGAGTAACTAAGGCCCAATCCCATTTCTAATCTCTACCCCTACCCTTACCCCTACCCCTTTGCCCTCGCTTTTTCAAACGGAGCCATAACGAAGGAGTAGGGAACGCTAGCCCTTCGAAATGGGATAGCCCTTCAACAATTACGTACGTCATCAGTACGAAGCGTCAGCTGTTACGTTACCCGAGAGCGACAGCTGTCACTCACCAGATATAAACATACATGGCGCCTGCAGCTGTTATTTACACAATGCAACATTTCATCAAACAAGTTTTAAAATCATGAATTACAAAGAAAATACTTTCATTTGTGTGATGCTTTCCCTGCTGTTTCCGACATTTTTAAATGGACTCGCGCGATGTTTGTTCTTTAATGATCACGGGTTCGCAATGCATTGAGGGAAATCAGTCTACCCCTCCGTTTGAAGTGTGCCCTCGGAAAATCTCCGTTTGGAGGGGTAGAAAGCGCTTCCCCTTCCCCTACCCCTCTGTCTTAACGTGAATTGGGATAGCACTACCCCTACACGTGAACGCGCAAAACGGAGGGGAAGGGGAAAGACGAAGGGGTAGGGGGTGAAATGGGATTCAGCCTAAGTGTAGGCAACTTTCTGGAAACACACCTGTGAACTATGACTAGTTGTACTACAATGTATTACCTTATGCTATACCCTTGGAATGGCCAATTTATCTAGGTCATGGTGTGTATTATTTTGTCGAAGGGAAATAGTCAGTAGCAAACACAATGATATGCTTATCCTACATAAACTATGGAAACTATTTAAAAACTATTCAATTCAATGAATAATGTCTTATTTTCATTGGTATATGCAATGAGGATTGCTGGGTAATCATTTTTTGTCCAATGTCAAGTCTCTATTTGATCATGTGACGAGACGAAACCATGTATCTCATTTAAACGTAAAAATGTCCTTCGTTAAGTCAAAGGCAAAAGTCAAATGATGCAACATGAACGTGTTATTATTGCATTTTTAGTGAGAAATCAATGTTTAATTTTAGCCATATAACAGAAAAACAGTATTTCATGAAGCAGAAAACAAGGAATTACGAAGGTTTTGACGAGACCCCAGTCAAGTCAATGGGGAACTTGCCTCTAAAAATATCCTTCGTGAAGTCAAGCGGTGTAAAATAAACGTGTTATTATTGCATTTCCAGTATGAAATCAATGTCTTAATTTTGCAATATAACAGAAAAACAGTATTTCATGAAGCAGAAAATACGTAATTACAATCATTTTGGTACCATTGATTTAATAGGAAGCGCTCAATCCAATATGACGGACACAGACGGATTGAGCGCTTCAGAGTTCAGAGTTTTGTATATATATTCAGACTTCGTTTTGTATATATATTCAGACTTTTGTATATATATATATTCAGACTTTTGTATATATATTCAGACTTTTGTATATATATTTAGACTTTTGTATATATTCAGGCTTTTGTATATATATTCAGACTTTTGTATATATATATATTCAGACTTTTGTATATATATTCAGACTTTTGTATATATATTCAAATGTTCATTTCCTGAACGGCATGCCATAATATACATTTATATATATAAATAAACTCTTCTGCAAACATGTCACCTCTGTGCATGGGCTAACCAGACAGGAGGTCTAAGGAACACAGTTTTAGGACAATCTAGACCTAGAGTGTAGACCTAAACTGACATGAGTAGAAATCTCGAGCCTTGAATTTTCTTCTAAAGAGTACATTATTTTCTAATGGATCCATTTGATTTTATGAATTGTCTTCAAAGCAGCAAGTATATGTAAAGGTTAAATTCCTGAAATTCGAGAAATACATGCATTTGTCAATAAATACAATTAACTATTGTGGGTTTCTGCACCTGACAAAGAAAATATAACTAAAATCCTACTAAATAAGTATTTTTTTTGTTAAACAGTATAAGCACAGTGTTTTACATGAATATCTTTGCTTCTTTGCCATTGTTTTCAGAATGGCCTCCGCGGCGTGTTCAATATGTCAATCCTCTCCAGCTTCCACATGTTTAATATCATCATGTTCCCAGTGCAAGGGACTTGTCACGCCTTTCTCCTTTCAACTAGGAGAAACCTCTCAGCTTTCCAGTGGTCATGGGCCTTCATAGTAGTTATGTGGCCACAGGCATCAGCCAGACGGATGGAGTGAACTACACTGTAAACCCAGACAGTTCTACTAACTCATTAACATGATGTATTCAGTCCTTAAAACCTGGTATTTAGTTGACCCAACTTAAAATGTATTAGTTTTCTGAGCAAGGGAAGACGTTTTAATTGTATTGGAATGTATTTGTTTGAGTAAACATTGCCTGATAACTCAAATTATTTTAGTATCTGTCGTCATCAACGTCGTTGACAACACCATGCAAAGCTCTTGTGATGAGAAACGGAGACAGCAGACTTAAGGTAGAGGAGCCGTTTAGTAATCCAGAGGTTGGAAGGTTGATAGGTCGATTCCCCTCTCCTCCTTGCCAAGTGTGTAAGTGTGAACCCCTGAACTGCTCCTGATCTATAAATGCAAAATTCCTTGTAAATCACTTTGGATAAAAGCGTCTGCTAAATCACAGATTTAAATGCAATGGGAAGGCGGTCGACCAATGACAGAAGAAGAAGAAGTTGGAAGGAAGATACCCTTTCAAAAACTTGTAAGGGCGTTATAACTAGTTTGTGGAAGACCCAGAGAAACACCAATCCGACGAGGCAAAATCCTTTACGATTTTGGAATAATATGAGTTCAGAGAACTCAAAAATTATGAAAATGATAACAAAATAAATCAGTATAGCCAATGTATAGTTTTTAAGTAAAGTTTACTTTAAAAAAATATGTATATGTACTCAAATTGTATTATGTAATCGGTTACATCTCTTCCAATGTGATGCAGTGCTGACATTATTGAGGTGAGCACATGAAGTTCAGTTCTGTGTAGTAGAATTGTCACTGTGGAAACTAAGGCCTTCACTGTGCTGTCCAAATAAAGGCATAAAAGCCCAAAAATAAATTAAAAAAAAAAGAAGAAGAAAAGAAAAGGCAAAGTCTGTTTCACGTCCACGGGACCCTCCAGAGGAGGCAAACTCACCGTAGATTGTTTATCTTGATATAAAACTGTTGTGCATCCTGTTTCCTTTGTTAAAAATAAAATAGTAAATATTTATCCTAGGTATCTGGTCAGGTATCGGCACATAAGATAGTACAGTGCTTGTTTACCCTCTTTACCTTTGGATATTTTTAGTAGTCCACTAGAAATACATTCAGAGGACTGGGAGGCGTTGTTTTACCGCTCAAAAAGAATGACACTGTTTTGACACAGTATTCTAAGTATTGTATTGACTATTGAAACTTAGTCTAGTGAACTAATTTTCAAACTTATTCTGATGTATATGTTTGAATTAATATTCTGATTCATAGTGGAATGGTAGGCTACAATAATATGAGGTGTCAAATAAACTGCTGACATTATTGAGGCGAGCACATGAAGTTCAGTTCTGTAGTAGAATTGTCACTGTGGAAGCTACGGCCTTGCAAGTGACGTTGCGTCCTTCCCTTTCCACTATAAAGGGGAACAGTTGCCAAGAGCGCGCACAAAGGAGACAGCCGAAGAGGCTCCGACTTTCCTGTGGCAGTAATATAGTGTGTGAGTAAGCACTGAATGAGATATTCCACATAAGCAACAGGTTTTGACATGAAGGAATTTTCACACTTTTGAGGTTACAACAACAAAAACAACCAAACTTTGTAATCCAGTGCAGTTGGAGAAACTCTTGTTAAAATTGCACTCGCCCAGTCCCGGGGAGGCAGCACCTGCCTGGGGGACCGGCTTAATTCTGGTGTCGTTATTGGAGAATTCGCCGAATCCAGGGAACGCTCAGATTTTTAGAAGGGACTCTTCCACACGTCATGGGATGCACGGGCAGTTACTGAGTTCGGGGAGCACGGTTACTTTCATTTAAAAGGAAGAAAACAATCAACGTTTTGTCTACTCAGCAAAGAAGAAACTTATAAGGGACAGTGGAATATAGATTACCACTATCTTTACTGAACGACTGGCTTTGTTTTGCTGCACTTTGGAATTTATCGCAGTAACTATCGGAGCCGTCAGAATGACCCCCATCGGCTGCGCCAAACTGTCATTCGTTCTTCTTCCCTGTTTAATTTCCCTCAGCGGTAAGTATCAAATGTGCTATTGTTGATGGTATATCGCATGGTAAAAGTCCCTTACACGTACATTGATTTTATGTTGGGTGCGTTTGGAAGGCTATGTGATATTTTTGGTCTTTTTAAATACGACCACCTAGCGAATTCAGGCATAGCCTACCTGTATGGTTCGTGATGATGTGCTGGTCTGAGGGTTGTTTTATCACGCGGGCTGTTTGGTTAACTGTGGATATGTTTACGTTTATTTTTTTCATTTAATTAAGCAATAGTGTTTTCTACAATCTGCCTCTCTTCATCCAAGTTATCAAAATGTATGTGTGCATTGAGATGGTGATGCAAACTGCATGGGGATTGTGATGGTCTATTATAACTGAACTCTCTACTGGTGGACTGTTCTGGTATCGAGATACTGTATACGTAAAGGCAACATTCTTTTGTAATAACTAGATTTATAGCTGAAAGGAATATGCCTGAAATTGGTGGAACAATTCTGTTCAAGATAGTTCGCTACAGTGCTTGCAGTTGGACATAAGGGGGAACTTAATCTAATGTGGTAGCATGACATGTTAGTAAATACTTTAAATGTGCTCTTAAATGATTTAATATAAATTAATTTTTTAACATCATGGTTAGTTCTTGATGCTTTGCAACTGTAGAGACCATTTGATTATGCTCAGACTCGACCCAAGACACTAATGAAATTGACACATTTGCTTATTGTGGGAACTTTATTTGAATCTGATAATTGGAAAATGTTTTCACCCCAAGTAGAAAATATTTATAATACAGTTGTTATCACTAACGTCGCTGCTGTGACATGGTCTTTCTACAGCATGAGGGGAGAATGCGTGTGTAACTCTGAATTGAAGATAAAGTAAATTGTTGTCCCTCAGCCACACAATCAGCTGGATGTCTCTGTGCAAAACAAGATGGTGTAGAGAAGGTGGATGTGTCTCAGCATTGTGCTGTGCCTTGTGCACACCACAGATATATGTCTTCCTTTCCTTGGCCAAATAAACACCAGCCCCAGTCAGATCCAAACAGAGGAAACACCCCCCGCACACACACACGATGGCCTGTCCAGTCTTCAAGCTTTGTCTCCTGTGTTTCCAAGTAGACTTCCTTCAGTGTCCTGGGGCAGAGCGTGGGAAAGACAGTAGGAGGAAGTGGATGGAGGGGCAGGAGACACCCTGGGATTGTTCTGGCCGGCAGAGGTCACAGGAACGTGAACAGGAACGTGACACGCTACCTGTGTAAAGATTCCTTCCCCGGGCTTCTTGGCCCCACAGTCAACTTGAAATGTATGTCAGCGTACAGTCCCCACCTCAAGACAATGGCGAAGGGCAAGGATGCTGTTGTTTAGTAGTATGGTGGAGCCATTAGCCATCAAATGAGGAGCCTTGGGCACAGCAACAGGGAAGGGGCTTGACTGCGAGGCAGAGAGTTTACCCATTCTGAACTTGCATTGCTTACTCTTCAAAATGATTGACATGTGGGGTTAAAAACAGGTTGCCATGTCTGGCGGCTGGCACAAGAGGCCCTCAGGTTATCTCTTGTTGAAAAGAGATAACAGCTCTGTGCCATAACCATCACCAAGAGTCCTTCGGAAAGGCCTCAGGTCTTAGGTCTTCTTACTGGTTCATGAGAGTCTAGTGTATTCAGTGGACAGACTGCTTTGTGTAGGTTGTGTTTTTAACTGCTGTGGTCCCTAATAGTGTTGTAAAGTGAGGGTTAGTCCTGATGCACTTAGAGAAACTGCAGCATGATCGAGCATCTTTACATTTACGGCGTGGGCTTCTGTGGCTATTTTCACCTGCATGTCGACGCAGCCCTCATGAAAGTTAACTCTACCTCTGCCAATGAACACTCGGAGCCGTATCATAAGGTTTCAACGTTTACTTGAAGCAGAATGACACAGACGTCATAATGATTAGTTGGGCAGGTCTTCCAAACGGGTTTGCATCCAGTTAAGCCAGTAACTACAGAAATAACAAAAGCGTCTGTTTGCTGCCAACTTTATGTATTAACTGATGTATATTAATTTCACTCAGGGACAGAGGTGAAAGGATGAGTTATTTGTTAGGTATAGACATGATGTTTCAGGTATTTGGGTTTGATGCAGTGAATCACAGGTCATAGAGCAGCACTCTGAACACCAACCCGCCACATTCAAACAGTTTATCTTCTTACTCATACTGTTGTGTATGACAAAAAGAGAACCTTCCGCTAGGTTGCTGATGGGTTGGATAAATTAATGTTTAAAAATAGGAACTGAAGTTCGAGTGGGAACAATTGCATTTAACCTGGGAAGGTGTCTGTTTGTCGGTTTAAAGTGGTATCTCTGAACAGAATCACAAAATCAATAAGAGCAGAACATATCACAGGACACATCATGAATGCATAAAGGATCTATGTTTCATGACTATTTCAATGAATAAGCATGTATAGTGGACTCTTTGAATATAATGTAGCCTATGTTGTAAAAATATACTGATCATTTGTTTCCTGAGCTGCTCAGTCTCAGAGTGTTAGGGTTGTCCTCCACCTCCGTCCACTTTGAGTAGACTCCATATTGTATTACTCTGCCACACTGTAACTACGCATACGGCTGACTTCACCTTCACCTCGTCCTTGGGTTTCGTTTGGCTCTCTCAAGGCACAACAGCGGTGTTGTACTTTTGCTCTGTGAACCTGTGAGCTGTGTTTGAAGCTCCCTTGTGGGGCTGACTTTAAGGAACTGGCCTGGGCTAGGAGGCGTACGGCAGGGAAAGGTCAGCCAAGTGCAGGGGGAGCCCATCCCTCAGTGGTGTGGCGGGTTCTACGTGCCGACTGCATGCGAGCCCTGGGGCCTCGCCGTCATGGTGAGCCCGGCCAGCACCGCCGCAGTGTTTTCCTTCGGTGAAATATGGCCGAGACTGTTGACGCTGGCAGGTCACTCATCTGTCTTACCTCTGTGTGCCTGACAACTTCTTGGATTGAGTGGTCCCACTAGAAGATGCTGGGACAATGTTAATAACTGTTATTTGCTATTTTATTGGTGTTGTCTTGGCAGGCATGATGACTATTCCCTCTTCCTTTAGATGTGTGTCTGGTTCTAAGCCTGACATGAGTGGTTCTTTATCCTGTGTGATATTGAAATGTCAAGGTGTATCTCCCCATATATATGAGTTCAATGGGGCCCTTAAGCCCCTGGGCTTTCTTGCATATTGTCAGGGCTTATAGGCTTCTTCTGTGCTGGAGGATATTCCCATTATTTCACACATTCTCCACATTCTTTTATCCTTCAATTATATAAGCAGTTAGGCTGGGCCATCTTGGCCCCCCATTTTGACCAGATGTTACTTTATATCATATTTTGTTGGGGGCAAAGGGGGGGGACATTGTCTGTCATTTTCCAAAAATCAGCCTGTGGACTAATAAAATGTTAATCCTCTCCCACTGTTGTTTTAACCTTGCTGTTGGCAAAGACAAAGCCTTCTAGAGGACACTGGAACAAGAGTGTATTCCAGCGCTTGAGAAAACATCAGGCACAGTTGGACCAGCGGTAGCAGTCCTTATTTTGGCAGGTGGTCTCCACTCTTTGTTAAAGTTTCATACTCTTGGTTATAAATCTGCCACGTGGCTCCTGATGTTCCATGTGGATTTGTTGTCTGGCCTGCCCAGGCCTATAAGTCTGAAGACAGCACACGTCTGCGGAGTGCTAAATAAAAGAGTCCCAAACCTGGAACTGAGCAGGGTGAGATAACATCAAAGGTGCAGAATGAGGGGAAGAAATGTAGAGCTCACAATGATCACAATGCCAGTCAGCTTACACATTGTAGGAGGCAAGTCAGGGCTCAATCAGTGGAGCGGGTAGGGGGTAGGGGTGGGAAACTTCCACTGGCAAGGGCAAGGACAAGTTCAACTCTCCAGTCACTAGACAGGAAGTACATTATAACCAAGATGAACTAATAGTGCCTACTGTTTTACTCATCGTTGCCATTCTTTAATCCTGTCCCTTTGAATAAACAAAATCAAAAATGCTCTGTCAAGCCTTTTGTTCTTTGAATCTTTGAGTCACAGCATCCTGGTGGATACTGAGCTACAAGGTTGTATGAATAAGTCCCCCCCCCAGAGACTGCCTTACTGGTACAGCACTCGGTACCTGTCTTTCAGGAAGCCACGCCAGGGCTGTGCACCACTGTCACCAGATGAGGGAATTCCGCGCATTATACTTGGGCAGTGGCGGGGGTTGTGAGTGGGGATTTCCTCCGATTCTGAGACATCCAGCAGTAATCCACTGTGCTCAGCACCATGTTGTGGTGGGAGATTGCACAACTCCAGCCTGTGTGGCTGTCGTACGGCACAGGGTGTCAGAGTCCCCCCTCCCCGGGCCAGTACATCTCCTGACCTCAGCACGTTTGTGTAGGGCCCAGGGGGCCTGTGAATCCACATAAACCAACCGCAAGATAGTTGTCTGATTACTCAAGTGTTGTGCATGAGACGCCTATTTATAGTCCCTATAATAAAAATCCCCCAATGTTCTTGGTCAACACATTCAAATGAATGGCAAGCTTAAATCAAGCCTTAAAGAGACAAGACTGAAGTCTGTTAGGTTCCTGCTGTAGAAATCGGAGGGTTGTAATGACACTTTTTTGCCTAAACATTCCCATTTGTCTTTCTTTTGCCACAAACAAATGTAACTTGTCTCGAAACAGGGTTGTTTTAGAGGGAGGCAGATGAGTTTGTGAGGCCAGAGCTCTGTGTGGGTGACTATGGCTGTGAGGTCCGTTCCCCAGCCACGTCTCAAGCCTTAAGCACCCATCGAGGTGGCTTGATGCGCACCATATAACTCTGTACTGGAGCTCTGGCTAGAAGGGTTTGGCGCTAGTTCAGGCTAAATATGGCAACCCACGCAGAGCAGGGCAGAGCGGCGTGCTCCTCCACGCTTGTCCTTTTGTTTGAAGAGCCCTTAATGGGAAGCAGGTTCGGAGCCTCTCGGAACGCCACATTTCTGGCATTTCTCCGACATTCAGCGGGAACATTGCTGCGCGCAGCTGTTCAAGGAGGAGGCCAGCCACTGGCTCAGGTCAGCAGTGGGTAGGGTGCTGGGGGGCCGGGGGTGGGCATGTGGGGGTCAGAGAGACAGAGACTGGGGGTGTTTATGAGAGAGAAGGCTCTTTTAAAGTGGGCTGTTGGGGGAGGGAGGGCCAGCTGTGAGGGCAGGGGGGAGAGAGCGCTACATCTCGGAGGAGGATGTTCCCGTCACCCCTGTGTGCGCTCAGAGCTGGGTAAAACTGCTCGGCAGGCTTGCGTGACAATGAGGGAGAAACAAAGTGAGGGAAAAAAGAGGGAAAAGTGAAAAGAGAGAAAAAGACGTATCTGCTACAGTATGGTAGGGTGACAGTGGTACAGGAGGTAAAGAAGTCGTTTAGTAATCAGAAGGTTTCTAGTTCGATTCCCTGTCTAAGCGTCCTTGAGCACGACACTGAACCCCTAATTGCTCCTGATGTGCATTGTGCCATCAGTGTAGATGTTAAATGAGTATATAACCTTGTAAGTCACTTTGAACAAAAGCGTCTGCTAAATAACCAAACGTAAATGTAATGATAGGGTTAGGGATTATTCCAGGCATCAGGTTTAATTAAAATGGCTACAATTTTATTTCTCAAAATCAAGTACCATGATATTCAATGTGCCAGGTTTTTTATCCCAGCAGGGTCTTCAGTGAAATGACTTAATCATAAACTAACTTGTGTTTCATAAAACATCGACATCATGTAAGATGATTAATGTTTTTACTGAAATGTCAACATTTGAAAGCTTCTAAAGGTGATTTTGTGCTGAGAATTTGTACAAATCTAGAACGACGCACCAGTCTGTACAGGGCTGCATATACCATGCAAAGCTTAAGCGGCATCTGTTCCCCTGGACAACCTTGTACCGTCACAATGGTGCCAGAATGTGCAGGGAGGAAGTTGATTGTGAAGTGCAAGTTTTGGCATGATTCATCCTCACAGTACAGCTGTGGCTCTATGATACTCTTAACAATACTATATCTCTGTTGTGTGTGTGTGTGTTTGTGTGTGTGTGTGTGTGTGAAAGGGAGAGTAGGTAAGATAGATATGTACAGAGAGATAGAAAGTAAAGAATGAGGAAAGAGGGAGAGAGAGAGAGAATTGTGTGAGACAGTGACTGTGTGTATAAAAGTTGTATAGTGGGTGTGGGGTGTAGCCAGAATGGAAATAAACTATGTGTAATCTCATTGTCTTCCTCTGTTGTAAGATTCCCTGTAGACAATCCACTTGAAAATAGCCAAAATGTAATAAACTCATTTGCCTGGCAACACAACAACCAGCTCACACAGAATGAGTATCTACACCGGGTGACATGGGACCCCAGTCAAAAGAAGGAAGTCACTTATGAATTGACTGTCACGCTGCCTGGATGGGGGGGAGGAACAGTGCTTCCTTTGCCCAGTGCCACTGGTTGTCCCTTTCAACAGCTGGAACAGCTGTCCAACACACAACCTAACCCAACAATGTTTCAGCCTTCTGCCTCAGCCGAGTAATAATAGCAGATCAGGCTCCGGCAAGGTCACTGGTGAATCAGAATGAGGATTGGCAAAAACAAAGAGTGGAGTGTTACATAAGTGACCTGAAGAGGACAGATTGACTGATTGATCTGGAGGAAGTGCTGGAGGACATGTTGGGGCTCATCTGGTTCTGCCCACCTCTCCCCGCGTTTGACCACACATGTGTAGACAGAGGTCACCTCTCTGGGGCAGGGGCACAGCTGCACGCACACACACACACACACACACACACACGCACACGCACACGCAGACACACACACGCAGACACAGACACACACACACAGGTACACACACAGACAGACACAGACACACACGCACACACGCACACACGCACACACAGGCGCAAAAAACACAGACACGCAAACACACACACACAAACACACACAGACAGACACACACACACACACACACACACACACACACAAACACACACACACACACACACACATGCAAACACACACATTCCTGCCACCAGTGAACTGGACTGAGCTGGATCACACCTCACCACATGGGACCGGAAAGGCCCTTGCATAACACTCCGAATGAGACCAGAACCATAGCGGAATGAACAGTGAATAAGACAGGAACCATAGAACCATATAACCCTAGAACCATAGAACCATAGAACCATAGGGGAATGAGAAGTGAATGGACCCTCGGGGGGGGGGGGGGGGTGGAGGTGCGGCAGGGTGTTGCTTCACAGGTGCCGTTGAGCAACACAAATAAGCGGAGGGCTTTTAGACTCCTAATGGTGGCTCAAGGCTTCTGAGATCTCTGTCTGTTGGTGTTGTGGGGAGTTTCATCATTGCATCATCTCCTGGATTTCAGTCTAGCTTTACTGCTGTAAGGCTCCTGCCAAGTGCTTGGAATGAGTGGCAGTGTGGGAACAGGCAAGGGTGCACTTCACACAACAGATCGAAGGAGACACTAAACCCAGCAGACCAAGTGCTGTGTTGAATGGCCGCTGTGCTGAGAGCCGGTAGCATGTGGACTGGTGGGGAATGGTATGAGGATGTGTCTGTGCCTAGGTCTGAATGTGTGTGTGTGTCCGTGTGTGTGTGTGTGTGTGCCTGTGTGTGTGTGTGTGTATGTTAGAGGGTGTGTGTCTGTGCCTAAGTCTGAATGCCAGCTCCATTGTTCTCCACAGGGCTGGTGGAGGCAGCGAGGGAGCTCCAGCTGCTGCCGGGACACAGTCAACATGTCCATCAGGCTGGAGGGTCCCTCACACTCACCTGCAGGTAGGACACATGCACCTCTGGGTCCCTCACGTGCAGAGCATCATACACATTCAGGCAATCAGGCAGACTCACACTGGTACTCACAAATGTACTCACTATAAACACATACTCACTTGAATGCACACTCACATACCAACCTTTTGTGGTATTTCATATCATTTCAATTATCACCAACATCTCCCACTTCAGTTCCCACAGAAGACTTCATCACAGATTTATTGTACTGGTCAATCATTGCTGTGACTGGCTGCTCTCCCAACCAAATTCCATGTTCTCTCCCCCCTGAGAGATGCTGAACTGGGGGCTCATCTCTGGGACAGGTTGGAGAGGCGCTATATGCTATCAGGCCAGTAATTACTCCCTGCTCTCCCACTTATCGGGACCCTTACAATAACAACAGGCCTGGGATGCTGCTCTACTGCGATAGGGACAGGCCTGTTGCTCATGCAGAGAGATGGCTGGGAGAGCAGCCATAAGCTCATTAGCCCACAAAGACTCAGTGACAGCAGCCAAGCCCAGATTCAGTGTGGTCCCCACTTTATCAGCCAGTGCCAATTACTGAAGGTGAGGAGAGGAGAGGGGGGACCACCGACGGGAAACATACACATTGGTCAAGTATCGAGAGAGAGAGCCTTGCATCATTCTTCAGCCACGCCAGGAATGCTATCCCCAGTGGACGCTATCTAATGCGACGCTTCCCTACAAGGCCATGCGCTAAACACTGCGCTGATGCCGTCTCCGTTCCTGGCCCGTGATGAGAGTTTGAGGTTGCGTGACCCATTGGGGCGAGAGGCCGAGATGTCGGTATGCGAGACATGTTTGAAGTTCCTCTGGGATCGCTTTCACGGGACCCCGAAAGCAGCCGTCGTTTGGAAATATGTGTTATGCGAACACATCACCCCAGACGGGCCTGCTTTCCCACGTGAAAGCCGCAGTTATCAGATGTCCCTAGATTAACAAAGCTGCCTTCAAACACTTCTAAATAAACAGAATGCTAGAACGTTGCAGGGATGGCGTGGTACAGTTGGTGGGTGGTTTCACCAGCACTGCCTGACATAACAATAATGTATGTGGCACTTCAACAATACGCTTCCAAAGAACCATAACCACAAGTCTGATCATCATCGTCATATTTCCCACTAAGATGAGGGAACACGACTGCACAGTTGTGAGTTCAGATAACTATGACAACCAGTAACTGCATAACAGTGAGAGTAAGTGCAAGGTCCTTTATGGATTCCAGTATGACACTTACGGTCTCATTTTTGGTACTTCATGTTCCCCCAAGGATGGTTTTGGAAGTGATTTTGCCTGTGGTTTACCAAATCAGCAGTCAGACTTCTTTTAGTTTGGATCCAGTGACATTACCAAATATCTTACTGGCATTTGTCGCAAATAAAACACAAACTCAATCTTACCGTAAAGGTCCCATCTAAAACTCCTGACTGTGCTGTGGTCTCTGAGCGTGACCGTGCTGTGTGTGTCTAGGGTGGCACTGAAGAAGGGGACAGGCATTACACTGGTGACGTTCACTAGATATGATCACTTCTGTTTTACTTTTTAACATGTCTGCAGTAAAAATGGTCAAATGCCTTTTCTTCATTCTGTTTTAGTGGCAAGTTTTGATGGTGAACTTTGCAAGAAGAAGCGTCACAGTTGTATTGAATTGTCTTCTCCAGGGGTCCTCGAGTGCTGAACTGGAGTCTTCCCAGCAGAAGCCTCCTTTCTGAGGGAGTCCGTGTGGAAGACTGCACCCACAGGAAACAGAACTGCAAGAGGCTGGTCCTACACAACCTGACCTACAATGACACTGGCTATTACAAGTGTAGCTCCCACAGACACACAAATTCCACTTTTGTGTTTGTTGAAGGTAAGACAGAGGCCCTTCCACACTGTTTAGCAACATAGCTAACGCCAATCCATCAGCACCATAGCGAGCCCAGCTCTTGGCTCAGTCTCAGTCTTTCAGCGTGTTGTTGTTTCTCTCTGATTACATCACTACTTGTTTTACCTTTCTTCTGATAAGCACTGTTTTCTTTCCTATTGTTGGTGTTGTCTTATCCCTGTGCTATCTGTGTGTTGCACAAGGTCTTTCTCAAAGGTTCACACAGGAAACAGTCTTAATGGCCCGACACCAAAAGTACAGTTAAATGTTAAATGACGCCCAGAGACTCTTTGGGGGCATGTTAGGAGCCAGACAAGGGACACACTCATGGAGCATTCTGATGTCTTTTTATGTGATACCAGAGCTGGAATAGATCCAGTAGAAGACAGACTGAGAGAAAGAGAGAGAGAGAGAGAGAGAGAGAGGAGGGGGGAGACAGAAATTAATGAGAGGCTCCACTGCACACCTCACTGAGGCTCCATAAAGCCCTTTATCCCCAAAAGCACACAAGGCCAGTTTTAAAAAGCAGCACAAGTCTGTGGTGGCTGGGGCTTGTTGAGCAGAGGGAACTGGTCTGTGCCTGTATGGGGAGCAAAAGGAACTGGTCTGTGCCTGTACGGGGAGCAAGGGAGAGGAAGGCGCTCGTATGGGGCCAGACTCCTTCTGGAGGCTGGAAGCCGTGTGTGATTGCGTCGGAAGCCCTGGTCATTGGCTATTATTTCCTGCTTCGGCTTCTGTTTTTCCAGTCAGCTGTAGTGCCTCGGATGACAGCGCCTTACCAGCAAAGCCTTGACACAGTGAGTCAATAACTCTACAGTTTGGGAGAACATCAGTCCACGTGAGACTGCCTCTCACCATTCCTTCATCAGAGATAAGCTGATGACGGATTGGGTCACTCTATGTTTAGCTTTAAATCAACACCACTTTAGATCAATAAATATCCTGATGATGAAATCTGCCGAGAGGACATTAGACATTAGACATGTTGTTTCACATGGCCCAGATTCCAGGGAGATCTGTGCTATGGGCCCCCAGCATCTCCTGGCCCTCTGTCATTCTATTCTTCTGTTTATTACAGACAATCAGCCATGTTTATTTTCAGAGTCACCCTCCTGACATCACACCATAATATTTGACAAATTTTCGCTCATTTTACAGGAGAAACATTGTGCTTAGCTCACACTGGCGTGTTTGTTTTACCACATCAGTCCCTCAGCAGGCCTCCGCAGTCTCAGGCAGTCAGTGCAGCGTCTGTCCGGCTTCACTTTGGGACGATGGTGACTTAATAGCTCCATCAGCAGTCTGTTTCTTTGTCTAGCGCGATATGAGGTAAACGGGGGGAGATGTTTGGAGAAGAGGCCAATTTCAATTTGTCTCGGATATTTGATTTCACTCCTGGGTGGGAGGCCCAGACTGGGCCATCAATCCCGAGTTCAGTCTGCATGTTTGGGGGAGTAAACACTCAATAGATGATCTGTTGAGAGAGGAGTTGCATCAAATCTGTTTGGAGCGAAACACAGGAATACGTGCAGCTTGTTGCATAAGAACAATTTGAATAGCAATGCAGAGTCTGAGAGGTAATTTGTTTTCAACCTGGACCTGACTGACTGGTCAAAAGGATATTTTTTTTTCAGAAAAGACTGTAACACTTTCAAAGAAACACAAGGAATAACAATATTTTAGACCCTGGAGTCCCTGAAGTCTGTAATAATAATTTAACTACACATTTCTCTCTATCCTATATCCTTTTGACAGATCACGCTCAACCTTTCATGGAACTTCACACATACTACCCACAGGTGCTGTTTTCTGATCGACATGACCCGTCCATCCTCATACCCTGCAGAACAACATCACCTGGCTTAAATATCACCCTGAAGACCGTAAGTTTTTATATTATGATCGCTGAAGTTCTGGAATTTTAGAGATTTAAAGCTAAAAACTTGTTTAAATGAACCTTAACTCCTCGTATGAACACAGTCAAACTCAATGAAATGTAAAATGCAAGAGAGAGTTAAGCTAAGGAGTTTGATGTTCTTAAACAGGACATTTGACACTTAAGCCATCAATGGGTGTGTGGGAAGATTCTTGTGAAACATGTCCTGAGAAAAAATATGCCTGGGACCATAGGCGTCTCTGTGTTTCTCACACCCTTTAAAGTCCTCAAGCAGGAGGGGAAAGGAGAGGGACAGTGGCAGAGTACAGGGATGCTCAGGCGGCAAGGGGAGTCATTCTGTCTACTTCCTGTAAAGGAAGCTGGCTGCAGACACAGGTCTACCCAGAATAGAGACATCTGGTCTATATTTAAAACACCCTCCCTGTTTTTCAATTCATGGCCAGGAAATGCAGGTAACAAAAAAAAACAAACATCCGGGACAAACAAGCTGCCTCTCTTGGGGGGTTAACGAGGTTAATAGATACTAAATGAAGAATAAATAATTTCACATAAAGAAATACATCTGGCTGCAGAACAACACATTATGTGGTTAATGTCTTGTGCTGCTGTAGCATATTGTTCGTGTACTGTCCATGCCCACACTATGCTATAAGTACTGTAGGGGAACAGAGAGCTCCTTCAATGATGTTACACAATGGTGGCAACAAGCAGGAGCTGCACAGAGCCCTTTGCCATGCAGTTGATGTATAGTTGGCTCTGACAATGGCCTGCTATGGACAAACACGTCTTAGTCCGAAGGCACAGATAGTTGAGTGACCTTCCTGCAAGAGGGAGATCTATGGTATTCCCGCTTCCTGCATCCTTCCTTCCCTCCCTCTCCAGCATAACACTTGGCTCCAGAACAAACAAGCCAAGAAATGAAGTCAAAAATAAGAGAAACTCCATTCCTCTGTGTTAAGATGCAGGCATCACACATGTTTTAAGTGCTGTATACATAAAGGATTGAACAGAAAAAAAACATGCTTATAATGTTAATCATTATAATATTTTCACCCTTTCTGGTTAGTTACCACTCATTGCAGATGATGTCAAAGAGAGAGTACGATGGGATCCTAAAGAGGGTTTTACCATTCCATACAAAACCCTCTACGACCACTATTCTGTGTTGATATGTTCCACCACTGTCAATGGCAGGGAATACAATTCTGAGTACATTATTCAAAGAACAAGTAAGTGCCTTGGTTATTATTTCTTAAAACACAAAGACTTAAACTGGATATTTGAATCAAATTATTTAAACCAGCCTGACAAATTGTGTGGAATGTGGTCAGTGAACAAGGTTGCGCAAGTTTAAAGAGCAATTTGAAGAGATTGCTGGAGGAAGGTCTAGCTGCCCCACTGGTTTTGAGAGATTTATCGTGTGATTCTCTGCAAATGTTGATCAATGTTTTGCTAGGTGTTGTTATAATTCTTCCTAATACAAACATAATAAATATAAGTATTGCCTATATACGAGATTCCCATACATCTAATACTTCTGTGCTCTTCCCTCGCCTCCAGCTAAACTAGTTAAGAACGTCAACATCAGCCCTCCTCATGTTGAACTTCTGGTCGGGGAGACGCTGGTGCTCAACTGCAGAGCAGAGACCGAGAGCAATGGCAAAATCATTTTTGAATGGGAGTACCCCAATGTAAGTACTAACTCAGCTCCAACTCTCTTCTAGCAACCATGTTTTGATGGATCCTCAAACCAACCATTCACACACATCCCTGTGTGACTCTATTCAATGGACCATTTGGTACAAGCTAATGTAGTATGATTGGTGAAGAGCAATTTGCTTTTATGGGCTTTCTTGTTCCAATGCTGAATAGAGCTGATGTGAGACACACCGTAAGTCTATGAATATGAAACAGCTGTGTGAGTTATCTCTCTTCTGGTCACTCATCTGTCTTCTTTATCCTCAGGGCACTCGCACCTCTGGCAATAATAGACGACCTGAAGGCTTAATAAAGATGAATGTACTCACCATCCCCAATGTATCCATGCAAGAAATGGGAAACTATACGTGCATGGCCAAAATAGAATACCAGAAGAACGCCAGCGCAGCGGTCATCATCCACAGTAAGGAGTGGCCAAGACATTTGTCCGGCGTGTGCATCTTATTTTCTTTAGTTTTTTTCAGCTCAACCTGTTTTCTCTCCCTCCAGAGCACCCATTCTTGAAACTGGAATACAGAGGTCATCATGCCATTTCAGTTCGAGAAAATAAGAAAGTCATCCTTGAACCTTTTGTCAAAAGCCTGCCCAATGAAATTGAAGTAACTTGGTAAATTAAGCCTTATAGATTTTTTCAAGCACTTGTATTTAAATGTGCACAAGCATGACCTACCTCAGTTGTGTTTAATGTTTACAAATATTATTACCCAATAACCCATGCTTCTGAACATATCATGCAAAACAGGATTTATTTTTGTTCAGTGCAAATTGTTAATACTCAATGTTTAATACTCAATGACAAGTTGTTAATATTCAATGTTTAATACTCAATGTTTAATTCCTAATGTCAAATTGTTAATAGTCAAGGTTTAATAATCAATGTCAAATGTGTGCAGGTACAAGAACAATGTGCGTCTGAATGGCACTTGCTATCGATTGTTAGGCCACAAGCTCATCATCAAAGAGGTGAAGGAGGAGCACGCAGGGGTCTACATCATCCACGTGAAGAACACAGCAGTGGGCCTTTCCAAGAACCTCAGCTACAGCCTGGTGGTTGAAGGTATGTACAGTAGTGTGACTGACGCGTGTTTCCTAGCTCAGGCAGATGAATCAGCATTCTTGACAGCATCCCCTCAGCATTGCCTGCCTGTAGGTAGTGTCTGGAAGAATGAGAGGAATTTCTCGGGTTGTTGTGTTTTTAGAGCGAGACTGACATAGCCACTGCATCTGGAGCTGGTTAGCGGTCTCTTTGAAAGGGCTTTTTTTTGGGGAGGGGGGGGGGGGGGGGGGGGGGGTTCTGCTCTCTCACCAAACTGCATGAAACATTCAACTTCGTCTTTGCTCACTCTAGGCTGCCTCATACAGCATGCATCTTATCCAGTGTTTTAGAGGCTTTCTGGATGAATGGAAAGGCTAAATGACACAGTCAGAGCATGGTATGGTCTCTTCAGCAGCGTGATGGTGGCCACCGAGCTCCAGAGATGACTGGCATAAATGTAATGGTGTGTTGTAGTGTCAGCATGGCTTCACACTAAAGTCCAGAGGAAAGATAGAATACTTGTTATGATATGGACAGTGTTTGGTTACAAACAACAGATCGAAGAAAAAAACAGCCCAGTTCATCTTCCTCTTCGTACCTCAGCATAATTTCCAGGAATTCTCCTCTGGTGCCAGACTAGAGAGAGGGCTCCCCTTCTATTCCATATAAAATTGTTTATGGTTGTTCACTGTCCTGTTCCGCACAACATATTATTAAAGGGCTGACAAAAAACACACACACAACTTGGAGTTACAAACAATGGAAAGAGATTTTTCAAAGATTCCTGGGAGCAATTAGGGAACTATTTTAAACATCATTCATCAAGTGTTTGAAGTCAGTCAGTTGTCCGTGCTAGTTTTCCTACACCCCTACAGTGTGTGTGTGAGAACTAAACTGGATGCAGAGGAGATATATGGGAAAGAATAACAGATAGGAGGATAAAAAGAAGGAGAGAACTGAAGATGGGTTGGAGGGACTGACATTGAGGAAAGCCAGATCTGAGAGCAGTCCTGACGGGTATCTGACTCCTTGGTGCAGAAGGATGAGGTGATAGCAGTGTTCTCCCAAAGATGGCTGTAGCTTTGCACCTCATCAACCCCACCTGTCTGGGAGTAATATCCAGACAAAGCACTTTCATGTGCAGAACACTTACAACTGCACTTCTTAAGCTCCCTGAGAGCAGTCCTGTGCACAGTATATATGTGGTAGAATAGAGTGGACACCCTGAACACCCTGAGATGACAGGAACACATGCTCATTGAGTGGCAATCAGCAAAGGTGTACTAGCCTGACTATGAATCATGTCTGTGTGTCTCTAGTGGCACCGGTGATTCTTGAGGAGGACGTGAAGACCAAGGAGCCCAGGCCCATCCCCCACGGCCAGCCTCAGCAGCTCACCTGCACTGCCTTCGGCGTCCCCGTACCAGACATCACCTGGTTCTGGCAGCCGTGTGACCCGCATCCAGACCTTCAAGAGTGAGTCCAACATCTCCCCACTGTCTTCATCCAGTGACACATATCTGGTTTGTCTTAAAACGTTGCTAATTTCAGTAGAGATGACGTACAACTTGATACGATTTCATACAATTAAATTCTCACTTCAAATCCTAATAATCTTGATGTAGCGTCTCCTGTGGACCCTGTGCCGGGCTCCATAAATGATCATGGCGAGTGGGCTTATTGACATGCTTAATCCGCATGGACGGGCGTTTGATCTCTGAGCTTCTACTTAGGAATTCATAAATAAATAATTATCAAATAGTCAATCTGACCAATCTGAGTTCAGCCGGGTCAAACGCCTGCCATGGCTCATTAAATGAGAAATGAGAGCGTAAGCTCTGATCTCAACTTGAACTCATGTTGTTGTTTCTGTTTTTACAGTGTTTTTTTAAAGTTTAGTCTATTGTTGCAAGCACTGTCTGGCTTTGAAAATGTGCTTTAAAAAACACATGCATGGTCTTGTGTCTGACACATCTTTGAGATACACCACATTTGAGGCTTTGGACGTGAACATGATTCATATTTTTTAATTAGCTGTCCAGCTTCCCAGATATCTCAGCATCCATATCTGTAATGGATCTTAAATAGACAGGCTGCTTTGCATTGACCATGGAGATGGAAAAAGGATCCATTTGTCTCAGACGCCACAATCTCTCACCAAGAGGCCTTATGTTAATCTTGGCCTGTTCCTGAACTTTCAGGAAAAAAAGATGAAAATTTCCCTCGAGCCCCACCAGAACTGCTCCAGCAGGAGTCCTTTGAGCCCTAGGATCAGGCAAACAATAGGCCATTACCACAGGGTTATCTCCACAGCAAACAGCTACAAAAACAAGATTTGGATGGTGTACAATGAGGAACTAAATTGTGTTACTCTTCGGGTGGTGCAACTTGACAAGGGCTCCTGTTAATTGCAAGTAATTATTTGTCAAAGAGCTCGGTTGGCCAAATTTGTGACAGAAAGAACATGGAAGGTCATCGAAGCCAAAGAGCTTCTCTCTGCAGCTTTAAAGATAATCAGAGCTGGCACTGGAAGCAGACGCTTGTAAACGCTCATGCCCAAACAGCCTGTTTTTCAACAGCTAATGAGAGAAGGGCATTTGTCAGGCCTTTCACCATTGCCTGGTGAATGACAAGAAATGACTGTTCTAAATTCAAACTCCACAGGTTCCGTGAAGTCCATTCGTCAGCCAACTGACCACTAGTGTCACGAGAAGTGATTTTAGTCTGATCACAGTGAGGGTGGGGTGGGGGATGGGGGTGAGAGTGTGTTGGCAGGGCTCTTTATCAGCGAGCAGAGAAGTTATCAGTCGTCCCTTGTTGACCCGCCAAGGTCTGGGGATCAGCCTTATCTCTCCTGGCCAGAGAGTGGGGGTGTTTCCTGTGAGCGCTGACGCATTGCTCGGCCCTTCCTGTCACGCTGCCGTTTCCTCCTCAGCCTCTGTTCTCATTAGAGCCGATTGTTCCTCTCCTTAGAAAGACGCAAAGCAGAGCCTTTTGTTCCCGTGGAACGCCCTGAGGCCAGCGATGCCCGTTTAACATGGAGCTGAAACACACAGTCTCATCTCTCGCACGTCGCTCAGAATGTCTCAAGTGCTCGAGGTCAGCCTGGGAGATAAACATTTGTGAACGACAGTAGAGCATGAATGGCTTCTTCCTGGCAGGCTGTTCTTGGTCTTCCTGAACTGAAGCTCCGTGGCAGCACACCTTGGCATTTCCGTGTGGCACATCCTGCCCTCATGTTTAGAGAGCCTAACTTCCCTTCTGTGGATTTCTGAGGAGAGCTACGGGGATGCCAGGGATTAGAAAGACTGAAGTCAAAATGTCTCTGTAACCTGAAATGTTATATTCTGGCCTCAATGTGACTCAGTGTGACAATTTACATTTTAGGTGCAAACTGCAGAGCGGACCCCATGCTGTTCAGGCTCAATCTGAAGAGGATTACCCATACAACTGGATTGAGACCATTGACAGCAAGTATGCAGAGTTTAAAGGTGCCAATAAGGTGTGTAAATCCATATGACTTTTCTCTATATATAGACAATAGTCTCACCACTTGGTCATGCCTCCGGCCTACGTGTTCAAGCAGACCAATCCGACTCCTGTCTAAATGAATGGGAGAGACATAGAACTCCACATGGGATGCTCACACTGACCTTAAGAGTACATAGCAGGAATCTGTGTTGAAATCAGACATACACATTATTAATAACTTACCAGGACATTCTCAAATAAGGCTTCAAAATACTACATTCTTCAAAATACTTTATTCTTCCGGTTGTTTTGCTCACTGAACATGAGCCAAATGACACATCATCCAGATAATGAAAAAAAGAACGTTCAACTGATGCAGACCATGAGTTCTGCCTTTACCAACAACGTGATGTGGGTAGAATGGTAGATAGACTTCTAGTCTCTCGTCCGCTATGTTAAGCATCATAGTCTTCCCAATTCATTTTTTCCCTACTGGTTTGTCTCCTCCTATAATTTCTATGATATTCATTCAAGAGCTCAAAAACATTCAAGAATCCTCATCATATTGACATTTGAGTACGGAGTGGAAGAACAGAAATAGAAAAATGAGTCACGCCCACAGAGGATGATCTATGCACGAGAGCAGAACTGAGGACCCCTCTCTTTGAAAGTCAAACATCTGAAAACAATACATTTACATAATCCTTGTATTGGCAGCAAGAGCTTGTTATTCTCGTGCTGTTACAATCCCATGCTTCGCTCCAGTCCAGTGGAACTGTGATCAACAGTCATGGAAGATGACGTTGAAATCTGCAGTCACGGAGTGGAACAACATCACTAAGGACAAGTGTGAAGAATGAAGTTGCTTTAACTTCAATCTAAACATGAGCTCAACAGAGACACAGAGGTTTACAGTTCAACCACAACAGATCAAATACCAAGTCCCTAAACTGCTCAGACAGATTCAAAACAAAACCATGATAGCATCGATACTTGAGCATTATGTAATTCTTCATTAGTGCTCAGATTCAACCTCTATCTTTGATCAGCTTCATCTCTTTGAGTTTTTTGAAAAGGAAAGTGAAGGAATGACTCCCTTTATCTGGGATCTCTGACCTGACTCAAAGTCACTCTTTTACTACATCTAATGATCCATTCCCTTCCAGGAGAAGTGTTTAAGCTTGTCTCTCACACAAGCACACACACACACACACACACACACACACACACACACACACACACACACACACACACACACACACACAGTATGTGCACATACACATGCACATGTGTATGAGAGTGTGTGCATGTGTGAGTGTGAGAGACAGCTACAGCTCATTTCGTCCTGCTGAGGAAAATATCCCCCCTTTGATTCAAACCAGAGTCTCTAAATATTCCAGCTCGGGTTAGCTGTGCCCAGCGGGTTATGGTGAATACCACCTCAGTCTGCTGCCCAGCGTGTAATGGTGAAACACACCTCCGTCTGCTGCCCAGCGTGTAATGGTGAAACCCACCTCAGTCTGCTGTCCAGCGTGTAATGGTGAAACCCACCTCAGTCTGCTGTCCAGCGGGTAATGGTGAAACCCACCCCTGTCTGCTACACAGCGCACAGAGACCTATAAAGCTGACATAAACCTGTGGTCGGGCCCAATGCATCACCCAGGCCTGTGCCTGCCACTCCCACTGGAGGAAGATCCAGGCTTAAACCATATGGTCTGACGGTTAATGCATTTAACCATCCCGCTCATGACGCCATGATGAATTCATTCAGAGGGCTCACATTGCTTTATGCATTTAACCATCCCGCTCATGACGCCATGATGAACTCATTCAGAGGGCTCACATTGCTTTATGTATTAACCATCCCGCTCATGACGCCATGATGAACTCATTCAGAGGGCTCACATTGCTTTATGTATTAACCATCCCGCTCATGACGCCATGATGAACTCATTCAGAGGGCTCACATTGCTTTATGTATTAACCATCCCGCTCATGACGCCATGATGAACTCATTCAGAGGGCTCACATTGCTTTATGTATTAACCATCCCGCTCATGACGCCATGATGAACTCATTCAGAGGGCTCACATTGCTTTTTGTTTTGCTTGTGGTCCTTTCCTAATGAAGTGACTTTGTTAGTGTTGCGTTAGTACCACTAATGTCTTAGTGGAGTCTTCAGAGAAAAGCGGTTGTTTTGGGATGTTTGGTCCTGACCTGTCGCTTGCTCTCACTGCCAATGTGCACCCCAAGTGTGAGGCCAACGTGGCTGATGTTTTTGCACAAGCCCTGGGAGACTGTGATCCTGCAGCAAAACCTTTCACTTGGTCAGCATGAGCCTTAGGAGAGTGTGTAAACCTGACAGTAAACCTGTCTGAAACACTGGAGTCAGACCTGTGCTTTTGGGTTCCTTCATTCAAAAGCAAACAGCAAAAGCACATAATTGAAGTGCATAATAGTAATATTTTGTTCAATATGTAAAGATTTATGACTTTTCTTCTTAGCTCTGATGATGCATTGCAAATCCAGCATTCACGTTTATGTAGTGTATTCCAACATATAAGATGAAAGTCATAAATATTAGCAGGTAGAGGTAAAACATTGGCCCTATGCAGACGTGCGTGGGCCATCAGTTTGAATCTGCAGTGAAAGTAAATCCTGCGGCTGGTCACTTTTACAGGCACTTGTGGCCTGAATCGCTGTTGGTTTATGAGGGGAGGGTGAGGGGTCAGTGATAACAAGGCCCGCCCGCTGTAGGGAGGGGGGAGAGATTGGGTGAGGGTGAATTCCTCTTTGTCACTCCACATAAATCCCCCCTGTGCCCTAGGAGCAGCAGCCTGGCAAGGAGCGATCACCTCCGTCCCCCTCACAAGGACTCCAGTAATGACTGGCTATAGGTAGAGAGGGGGTGGGGTGAGGTGGGGGTAAGCAGGTTAGGTCAAAGTGGCTGAAAGCAAGGGATGGGGGCAGGCGAGAGGGGTCACAGAATGTCTGGTCAGGTCATCACCCAGAGACTCGTGGCCTGGAGGGCAAGACTGATTCTTTGGAGATCGGATGGCATGTTCTTGAGTTACACCGCCACACAACCACAGACTGTTTTCATCAGTTGTTTACAGGAACATATTGGATGTCTTTGTGGTAATGTGACTATCCAAATGTTTATGTGGTTTGTAGTTGTGTACAGAACAAACACACACACACACACACACACACACACACTCTCTCTCTCTCTCACACACACACACACACACACACACACACACACACACACACACACACACACACACACAAACACACACACACACACACACACACATACACAAATATGCACACAAACTCACACACTCACACACCCACACTCACTCACACACTCACACACACACACACACACACACACACACACACACACACACACACACACTCACAAACACACGCTTGGCCGGGCACACATGCACAAACATGCGTGTGCACAGATGCTTGCACAGATCTTGCTTCCTTGCTCTCTCTGTTCATGCATGGTCCCAGTGATGCATACCCTGGATTACAGTAAGACACATTTCAGGACATGGTCAAGCTCATCAAGGTCTGATGCCGTGATTATCAATGTGTTCTGCTCCTCAGACACAATTCACAACTAGATGACAATAAGAATTATGGCATAGGTTATTGCAATGCCTTGTAAGCCACTGTGTGTCACTGTGCTTAAGAATAACATCTCTGCTGCAATCAGATTGATCCAAGCTGGATTCCCAGATCCAGTCAGTGTGTGCATTTTGCATTGCCCTTGGCTTAAGCTGCATCATCTGTGTATAGAGCTGACCCAGAAAGAATCAGTGAAAGACGCTGAAAACAGGCCACTTACTCAGAGAAAAAGCCCTTGTCTGCAATGTCAAGGTATCACAATGGCTTCGGAAACCCCAGGAAGTTTACATTGTACAAATGGTGTGCCACTCAGACAATACACCCCAAAGCAACTCATAGTGTTTGATGTGACAGCGTCTGAAAACAGATGTCTTTCTGGACACAAAACAGAGCCCCTTGAATCTGGCTCCGCGCCCAAATCAGACTTATTATTGTGTCTACTTGAGCCATTAAATGGGTTCCACTCCAATAGTGACAGAATTGAGTGTGGCATTGTAAACGCTTGTCAGGAAATGACATGGAGCCCAGGCACTCCTTCTGTGGCGGCCTGGGAGAGCTGCCTACAGTTGGAGACCTCCAGATGTATCCTTGTATTAATGCAGTGCACCAGAGGGTGGAAAGAGGCCAGGGTTTAGCATGACCTTTAGCCCACCTGCTAAGGGCCAATAACACAAGTGATGCCCATGAAGAAATCTGAGGAAGAAAAGTGGTCAGGTTATGTGTTTGCAAGAGTGTGAATGTAGTCTGTCTTTATTATGCAAGCTCTCCATGAATGTGGCACTGTGGTTGGACATAATATGGCTCTTACAGTAACATTTATTTAACATTTATTTTCACTCTTTACTTTTTTTCTATAGACCATAAGCACCCTGGTGGTGTCTGCAGCCAATGTCTCCGGCGTTTATTCCTGTCAAGCTATCAACAAAGTTGGCAAACACACAATGAACACGACTTTCTACGTCAGTGGTAAGTGGGTCCAAAATGTGTAAGTTGTAGGAACAGCAGAAGCCTTTCAGAACTCCAGTCCAGTCGGACCATTTTTAGGCAGAAATGCTTGACTGGCTTTTATTTTTACAAGCATCCATACTGTACTGGCTGAGCGCGTGCTTTCTATTGACCTACACATATGTAATGAATCACTTTGCAAAAGCCAGGAATGCACAGATTGGATGGTGCAATAAAGCGACTGGAGGGTGGGGGTGGGGGGGGGGGGGTTGGGGGGCATTAATTGAAACCATCTTCCTGTACGGCAGGCAGACTTGAGGACAGAAGGCATAACATGTCCAGAGCCATATGGCAGAGGTCTAATGGCATGGCTGTACTTTCAATGCCGGCAGGTCATCTCTCTTTTCCAATAGCCCTTCCTGCACGCTGAATCATTTTTACTATGCTGCTGACCGCTTCCAAATGTTCTCTAAAATGAAAAAGCAGCCAGGCCTGTTATGTAATGGAGTGCACATCAGCAGTCGGGCGTCCAGCTAACGCAACTAATATCCTTGAGGGGAGATGAAGCCTAGCGAGTGCGTGGAGGATATCAGGAACATACCAAAAGGACAGTACTTTGCCAAAGTGGTTGAGTCCAGGACAAGACAAACAGGAGGATGATGCACGCTTGATCACAACAGACAAAGACATGTGTGAGTGTGTGTGTATCGGTGTGAGTGTGTCTATCTGTGTGAGCATATAAATATATACATATGTGTGTATGTGGGTGTGAGTTGTGAGTGTGTATCTGTGTGAGCATACAGTATGTTGGTTTGTGTGTGTGTGTGTGTATTTGTGTGTGAGTGTGTGTATGTGTGTGTGTGTGTGTGTGTGTGTGTGTGTGTTTGTGTGTGTGTGTGTGTGTGTGTGTGTGTGAGTATGTGGGGGGTATCCCAGGCTGAATATGCTAGGCTGCTCCAGAGGTGCAGATGACTGAGAGCAAAGGAATGCGGGTGAGAGAGGGACAGAATTGTAATAACAGCTGTCTTCCCTTACGGAACGCCGAATGCTCTCCAGCAATGTGAATAAACAAGCTGCACTCTCTTCCCCTGAGGCCTGGCCCCAGCCTGGTTCCTATTGTACCACTGCAGATCGGCCATCAGCACCGCCATCCGCCCGCCATCCGCCAGCAACATGCTTCCAATTAGCAGTGATGAAACAGGAAATAACTGCAAATTTGACATTCCTGTCCACAGTGATGCGCTGTATCATGCTCTCTGCCTCTGCCGCTCAGACAGGGACAGCAGGGACATCTGATAGCCATTCACAGCCTCTCTCTCTCTCAAGACTGCGGGATCATCAATGACCTTTTCTGCATCGTAGACCTGTTGTTGTGTTTAGGTCATTGCCTGTTGAATAGGTGCTGATTCTACGCTGTGTGTTTGTTTAACAGTGCTTTTCTCCCTCTCTGTATTTTCTGCAGATGGGTCAGAATCCTTAGACATATCTCCTGGCACTGCCATCGAAGGGTCTGATATCACCCTGACATGTCGGGCGACACGATACCTCTACAGTTCTGTGCGCTGGTATGATGCTTCCAACCGAACCGTCGTGGAGAGAGAAGAGACGGCCGGGCTGTACTCCACCTCAGTCTCCATCCTGCTGCAGAACGTGTCCATGGACCTGACAGAAGACTTTCACTGCAGGGCCCTCAATCTCCACACAGGCAGAGAGATCCAGAAGTCTGCTGCACTTGTTATCAATGGTGGGTAACGCGTTCAAGTGAATTTGTTTGTGTTCAGTTGGCCACAACAGCTTTTGCTGCTTTTAAGTCTGTGAATGTTTTGGAATGAAGCCAACGACTGACCACTGACAGTCCAACATAAAGGTGGCACTAAGTCATTGCAAAACTGCACAAACCTGGTAGCACTGAGACAAACCTGCACAAACCTGGGCCATGTCCTTTTAATCCCTCAGAGAGGACGAGCCCATCTCTTAGACACAACCTGACCAATCAGGACGTGAACAGCAGCAGCACTCTGACGCTGAGCTGTCTCGCCCAGGGTGTGCCACGACCCAACATCACATGGTACAAAAATGACGTTCCTGTTGTTGAAGGACCAGGTATGAAACATTCCGGAGATAAAGAAACATTCGCACCTTGCAACATGCATCTGAAATCTAAAATGATAGACATCTGCGTATGGACATTTTGATTTCAATTTGTATTATCACCATCTGCTGTGATGTCCTCCCAGGGATCACCCTGATGGCGGAGGGCGTCCTGATCATCCAGCGGGTGAAGAAGGAGGATGAGGGGATGTACGAGTGCCGGGCCAGCAATGATAAAGGAGCCGTGGCATCAAGCGCTGTGGTCCGAGTCGTTGGTGAGACACAATTACTCAGGAACCGTGTTTCCCTTAGCCGGTTTTGCCTGGTAATATTTATTGAAAAACGCTCAAATTTAAAACTTGCTGGTCAAAATGTCAGGCAGTAATGCTCATACAAACATAAAACGTATCCTTCAACATTTCAACCACAGCAAATAAATAATATAGTTATTAACAATATACAATAATATTATATTTTAGTGCCCATTTTTTCAGACACATCATGGTAATTAGCTAATCAAATTATTCTATTTCTTGATATAACGAGAAGGTAAATGTAAGCAACCTCATGAAGGGTAAGTAGGCTTATTCACATCAATGGAGCAGGAACAATTTGCAGCATTTATCTTGTCTCGTAGTACCATTGCTTTGATAATAATCTTGTGTAAGCCTAGTTGTAGCATAGGTTATGCAACAAATATGGGGTCACACCAGTATATATGGTTGCTAAGTATCAACAGTATCTATTGTTGCTAAGCAGGACAGTCTGACTGTCTAATCTGATTGAATCAAATGAGAATAATGAAGTTTGAACACGACTGTGTGGCGAAGCTGCAATTGCAGCCGTCAGTATGGAAAACGTATAGAATTCATAAATTGTATTATAATATGATCTTTTCAAGTGGAATTGAGTTGCCCACCCCTCATCCACATGCCCATCCTGGTTACAGTCAAGCTGATTTGAGGATGTAGTCATTCTTTTGTCTATCTTAGTGTACATTATATAGGCTATATGTCAATGTAAGTGTACATTATATAGACTTTATGTCAATCTAAGTGTACATTATATAGGCTATATGACATTTGAGTTTCTAACATAGACTGCTTTTGAATCATGCGCCAGTTCTGAACTTGTGTGGTGAAATTAATTATTTCCGGACAAGAACAAATCCTAGTGAAAACCCTACTCGGAAGACTCTTTACAATCACTGATGAATGTGATTCTTTATATAAAAAAAAACAATGTAAAATCCCTGGCTGGTGAGCTTAATCTATTAAATGAAATGAGTCTTTAAACCAATTTTGGAACGTAAATCAGCGACAGTGCATAGATTTTGACAGTGCGTAGCTAGACAGTGAAATGCATGACCAATCAAAAGCCTTTTACAACTGTCTGTAATTCTTTCATGCCTTCCAAACAGGCTTGGCTGTGCTTCAACACTAAGCTATCCCCTGAGAGAGAAGCCAAAACTGCCCGGAATGCCAAACGTGAATTCCTGAGTGCTTTTTATGATTGGGGTTCTCGCGTGGGTCCTCTCTCAGGGGAGCTGACCCCTATGGAGTCGGAGAAGAGCTTTGCTAATGAGCGAGGGGCAATGTTGGGGGAAAGGTCCGCCCATTAAAGAGCTTGAGACGTGAAACATGAAACAGGGTTTCTAGAGGCCAGGTCAAGCAAGGGATGCTCCGATTGGCGCTTGTGTGAAAACACACATTTCTCTCTTTTTCCTGCATTCTCCAAAGCAATGTTATGAACTACCATTTTTAGTCAGTGTTGTGCTTTTTATGCCTCTGGCTGAAATTGGCATGTGTTTTTTCAAAAATAAAACAAAGCTTTCCTAGGAGCACCTTAGGGTTAGTGGTCTGGAAGCGTAAAACTTGTTTTCCTCACAGCACTACGTGTTGACAGTTTGGCAATACTTGGTGGGACACTGGAGCTCAGGGGACATAACAAATGAGCAATTGAGCGGTATGCACAGGACAAATAAACAGAGGATAAACAACACAATGTGCTCCTCTGCAAAGAGTACACAATGTGTCACAGAGCTTGAGCTATGGACATGGGAAAACATATCTGACACCAAAGAATGCCATCATATTAAAATCAGTCTGGCCTGTATAGTGCGTCATAGAAGCTACTGTCTAATCCTGTCGATGGTTCCGCAAGGCTCAGTAGATTTTGGGGAAATGAAACTGGGAAGGGACTGAGTTTGCTGCAGCATCAGCCATGGCTGGATGAGTTCACCCAGTGGCTAACTGTCTTGTAACTGTTGTTTAGGGGACGAGGGGAAAGCCAACATTGAGGTAATAGTGTTGGTGAGCACCGGTGCGGCAGCCACCTTCCTCTGGATCATGCTCATTCTCTTCATCCGCAAACTCAGAAAGGTGAGATTGAATCGCTCCCACACCTCACATGTTTCTCATAGGGTTTTAAACTCAGAAAGGTGAAATTGAACCGCTCTCACACCTCATATGTTTCTCATCATTAATAGGGTTTTAGGCTCTGGATTTTCAGAAATTCAATGTTTTGTTGTTAAACATGTGGTTTGTGGAAGTTGAAGGTTTGGATGTGTCAGTTATCATTTCTGTCTGTGTGCATTATTTAATGTCTATATCTGAATGTGTTCTCCAGCCCAGCTCTGCTGACATCAAAACTGGCTACCTGTCCATCATCATGGACCCAGACCACATGCCCTTGGACGAGCAGTGTGACCGCCTGCCATATGATAGCAATAAGTGGGATTTTCCCCGAGACCGCCTCAGACTTGGTGAGCATCCTCCTCTATGTCTGTCAGAGTATCCCAGTCATGATGAATGCCTCACTACACAAACATCAAGTACTCACTACATTTGAAGTACTTTATGATTGGCCTTTAACTAGAAGTTGATGTATTTCAGTAGTTCATACTCTCAGACAGCTGCTGCTGCTCCTCCGTGGTCTTGGCTGTTAAAGGCCTTGGCCATTCCTGAGAGGGGTAGGAGCGGGTTGTGGATGGCCTTTCTGCTCCGGGTTAGTGCGCCATTATTTATCAGCGACCCGCTGCTGTCATGCGGTCTTAACTGCTCCATAAATACCCTGTGGAGGGCCAGGCGAGTGGTCAGAACCTCCACAGGTTGTTTTAATTACAGGCCCGTATCACTTCTGACAGGGCTCTGGCTTGATGTATGGCTCCCCTGGGCTAGACAACCTCATGTAGGCTCACTCAACCAATCAAGCCTTCGTGTTTGTCTCCCAGGTAAAACTCTAGGGCATGGGGCTTTTGGAAAAGTGGTGGAGGCCTCAGCCTTTGGGATTGATAAGCTGTCGACATGCAAGACGGTAGCTGTGAAAATGCTGAAAGGTAGGAGTACCCTCTCTTTCTCTCCCAGAACTTCTTGATGAACTGCCCAGCACTATTCTGGAATAATATGCTAAGTGGGTCCCTTTCTAACGTGGTCCTATTCAGGGAGTCTTTTGAAGATAATGGTTGCTTCCAGATCAGAACTTGAAAATAAAGCCACAGGAAAGACAGAAACAGAAAGCGGCCATTTGGTGGATCATTTCTATGCCTCATGTGTGATCTGTGCTTATAAGCCATGTGAAGACAATTACCAGATATTGCACATTTCTCAGCTGTAGACAGAACTTACAACTGGTTTCACTCAGCAAGCTCTGACGTCTTCAAAATGGAAAAAGTTCAGAGCAGCAACTGTCGTCCAAGATTTGCAGGTGATCCGAGGTTCAAAAGTACAAGTTATAATTGAAGTAAATCCTCCATTAATGGCTCCACCACAACAGATGGTCTGGAAATCACTCGAGTTTTGTCTCTTCTCCCCTGCGTCCCTGTTCGATTTATGGGAGTCATCATTTTATATCTGCATTCCAAATATCAGAGGCCATCTTCACCCAAATATAACATGTTCACTCAAAATGGAGATGCCAAAAAAAAAAAACACTTTTGTTTGCTCTCATGCCACTCATTCAGCGAATCAGACACACATTCCAATGTGCTGTCTCTAGGGAGTGCTGTGATTAAAACGGAAAACGGCTAACATTTTTTTTTGGCCAAATCATATTAGCATCCCCAAAGGTCAAAATAACTTTCGTTTTCCCACTGTTAAAGCCGTGACAAGTGGAGAGTGATGACCAGCCTGCCCAGACTGATGAGCGGCGCTCGGATGGTGGGCAGAGGCTAGCTTGGTGATGATGATAAATCAGGCCACTCGCCGCCTAGCGTAGAAGCGTTAATCTTCCTCTCACATCCATCACGGAGGAGCAGCCCTGGCCGGATGCCTCGGCGTGCACCCCAGGTCAGCGGGTAATAAAAAGCAGCGCTCTCTCGCAGACGGGCTGCTCTCCTGCTGCATCTAGAACATGCCGAGCCCACTCGTGATGAGTCGCCCCACCACAATTCTTCCGCTCTGGCACAGAAGGGATTCAACCACCGATGGTGGGGGGGAAAAACACAGAAACCGACACCACAGCAGTTCTTGCCTGAAAGCTGAGTCTGTCTGTTCAGGGTGATGGGGTCAGATTCATTAGAAACATTTTAAGAAAAGGAACACTGGTTTAACCCCCTCAATCCATTGGATTAGCATTTGACTATGAATAATCTTTTAATTGCTCTTAAAACAGACCACGGACATGTCAGTTTGATGGTGTGAAGTTGCAGGAAACCTGATGTGCTAAAAGAAAAACTGCCTTCCATGGCTCTATGACCTCAGCAAGGTCCCCAGCATGTTGCTTTTGCCCTACATATTTGCCTCTCCTGATGTACAGAATTCTAAGAACTTGCTTGGCCATAAAAAGATTGGCGTATTGACTCCATATGTGGATTGCAATATTTTCTGTGTAATGTCTCCCTTGCCTACACTTCTTGGTGTGGTATGTATTTGTTGAAAATATGATAAGGGTATTACAATGTACACGCATCTTTCTTATCTACAGCTTGTAATATTGAAACTTTATGATGTTGCTTTTACATAAAATATTTAATGAGGGCCATTTTGTGCTGTCCTTATTGAAGGGATAAAGGAGGCTTACCAGCTAGTTATTTGTTTTAAAAAGGAATCTACCAGAAAGCTCCCCTTTGATCTCAATCATTTGGATTTGCACCCAATGTAATCCATCATTCACAGTCATCTTGGAACTCAGTGCCAGTTCCCTATGTTCATAGTATGTTCACTCTGAGTTATGAGAATGAAATATCTGGTCTTTTGACAGCAGATATATTTCAGAGCCAAAGAACACATTGTTGTGTTTTTAAGGGGTGTTATGGCCCAAGTGTGGATTTGTGCAGATGTTCTCACATCTTCTCTAATACTCCTGTTCCACTGTGTGTGTCTGTGACAGGCGGAGCCACCAATAATGAGTGGAGAGCCCTCATGTCTGAGCTGAAAATACTGATTCACATCGGTCACCACCTCAACGTTGTGAACCTGCTGGGAGCCTGCACCAAGCCCGGAGGTGAGTGCAGGATTGACTTGACCGCCAGGGATGCCAGAGAGAGGCTCAAAAGTGAATTTTTCAAAAGTTTCAAGTTCCCCATACTGTTGAATTCATCAAACATTTATTCATCATGTTCATTTTATTTAGTTTAATTTATTTTTGCCATCTGTGCAAACACTTGTGCGATACTTTCTGTCATATGATGTACCTCGTACTTCCTTATTTTGTGGTGTTGTGTGTAGATGGCTTGTAGATCTCTCTGTTCCAAATGTATGCACAATTCTATGTGTTTTTAAGCACTTTCATATGTAGCTTCCTTGAAAGGTATATTTCTATTATCTATCATAAATATAATAAATAAATTGCTCACTCTATACATCCTGAAGCATTCTAAAGCTTCTATTTTATTATTATAGCCTCCCCTATTCCATCCAGCTTTAGTAAACTGAGGTTTGAGCAATACTAGTAAAACATATTTCAAGTTGAATGTGCTCCCAATCTTGAAAACAGTCTCCGTAAAACATGAGAAATGTCTGTGTATGCAAATTTACATCAGCATTAGCAAAATGTACATGGCACTGATTCCTTGTTTGCTTCCACCATAAGGTCCCCTGATGATTATTGTGGAGTACTGCAAATATGGCAACCTGTCCAACTACCTGAGGAGCAAGAGGGCTGACTTTGTGGTCTATAAGGTAAGGTGGGGAGGCGGGCCATCATGAGGTGCATGGGCTCAGGTGGAGATGAGCAGCCTCTGACTGACCGCTGTGCTGTGTGTCTCGCCCAGAGTCAGGATGGCAAAGAAGTGCACTCGGGCTCCGGCTGTGACCTGAGCGAGCTTATCAAGCGTCGGCTGGAGAGCGTTGCCAGCACCGGCAGTTCCGCCAGCTCCGGCTTCATCGAAGACAAGAGCTACTGCGACTCGGAAGAGGAGGAGGAAGGTAGCGGCACCACACACACACACACTTTCTCTCTCGTGCGCACCTCCGCCTCAGCCTACCCCCACCTCCGCCCCACCCTGCACTCAATGCCCTCTGACTGTTCCTTTCCTCCCCTCTTTATCTGATGAAGAGCTTCCTCTCTGATTCATAAATACAATTCTTATGAAGCTGGATTCACTGTCACCCTGCTGGGCTCTTCTGTTCCTGTGCACTTCCCTGGCTGCTTGTGTGTGCATTGTCCCATCTTCCCGTCACCACTGGCCTGCACTCTGCATGTTATTTCTGCTCTCATAAACTGTTTACTCAGGTGGGTCACCAGGAGTTCCACCCACCTCCCACCCCCTCTTCCTCCAACTGAGCATCATTAAATGAACACGCCGCACGTGTCAGACAAAGAGTCCAAACAGGAGGCAGGGGGTGGGGGGTTCTTAAAGGATGTTTTTAAGACGGCACCAGAAGGTGGATTAACATTGAACATTATATCATGGTGTGACATGAAGTATGTGGAGAGATTTGGGAAGATATATCACAAATCTTGCTGCCTCTTTGCTAATGCTGCAATTTTTTATCTGTGAGTTGAATTACGAACAGAATACTCCCATTTGGTTTAATCATTGTCATTTCCCGCCCATTCTTTGCAGAATCTGAGGACTTGTATAAGCGGATTCTGACAATGGAGGACTTGATTTGTTACAGCTTCCAAGTGGCGAAAGGCATGGAGTTCTTGGCATCACGGAAGGTAAGGGCACCCCCACAGACTGCCAGTCATTGTGTCAAAAGCACTTAGGTCACTAAAGAATCATTGTCAACTGGAAAAGACATACAGTTAACAGCAGCATTTTCACTACACCCCTGTACAGTTTACTATCACGCCAGCAGCAGTTACTGCAGAGGCAGTCAAACAATTACTGTTGCTCTGAATAAGAAAATGGAATATCTCTTCTAATTCTTCCACATGTTCATCTCATCTGCCCTGCGTTATCACACCTTGGCAGCATGTGCGCTGCAGCACACGTGTTTCATATCAGAGATGGAAAACTGCATTGACAAGTCAAACAACCACACGTCCAACACAAATGTTGTTTTCTCCAAACTCCGAAGCCTCATTGCACCGTGAGGCCCTGTGTCTGTTATCAGTGCATGCTTTGATGGATATTAGCTATGACTGAGTCTTAAATGTACTTGCTTTCAACAGTGCATTCATCGAGACTTAGCTGCCAGAAACATTTTGTTGTCTGAAAACAACGTGGTGAAGATATGTGATTTTGGCCTCGCCAGAGACGTCTACAAAGACCCCGACTATGTGCGCAAAGGAGATGTAAGTTGGTGGTCTGAGAGACATACTGAAAGCATACGGATGTCACGTATCTGGAAAGCAACAAATATACTATTTATAGTACATATTTATAGTACATATAGACATATAAATATGAATATACTACAAAAAAGCCATTTCTATCTGGATGATCAATCCTTTGGTCAAGACATGAGTTCTGTCGGGAGAAGTGTTTGTGTACTGTTTCAGCACCTGTTCAGCCATAAGAGCCCTGGTAATAGTAGTCCAGGCAGACCTGTAAAGCATGCACTAGAGAGAGAGGAAAGCAAACAGCCTTTTGTCCATCTCTCCCTGCCCATAGGCCCGACTCCCCCTGAAGTGGATGGCGCCCGAGGCCATCTTTGACAAGATCTACACCACCCAGAGTGATGTGTGGTCCTTCGGCGTCCTGATGTGGGAGATCTTCTCGCTGGGTAAATACCTCCACTGTCCTAGCGTGTTATAATTCACCCATCTCAAACCTCATGTGCTCACCAGTTCTCACAGTCATTCCCCAATGCCTCATGGGAGTGCGGCTCACACTGCACCAGTGCTTTTGACCATGTCAATTTTTCTCAAATCTCCCCAGATATGTCTCTCTTTCCTTTCATCAATCCATCAGTGCATACTTTAGACTGATCTATGCGGAGGTTTGTTTATCTAAGTGTTTTGTCCCACACTTTGGGTTCACACTTTGCTGACTCACAGATTCCTCTGTGCTTTTACAGATTTGAATTTGTATATTTATCATTCCGTTCCATTGCATGTTGCTCCAGTGAAATTGCTCGTGCAGATGGCGCAGTTGATTGATTTCTCCCATTCGAATGTACACATGGAGTATTAGCAAAGGCCTTCACTCACACAGAATGAGCAGAAAAGGCCAGCACAGCCTTTAATCAAAGATGCCATTTAAACATGTTTTGAAAGTGTTTGTGAGGTGCCCTGGACTACACACCTCGTCCAGATGGAGCAGGCAATAACTGTCTGCTGCTGGTAAATTGGCCCTTTGGGACGGAAAGGGGAGTAGCATTGTCAGCTTAAGAAAACAATTTTCATGCTGCTAGTGCAAAAACATTAGTGCGCTTTAACAGCAATTTGATCATGAATAAGGGCCATAAAAAATAAATAATGGCTCACATTTGGACAAGCTGTTTCTTCAGTTGGAAATGCAAACTCACTGTTGCCAAGCAGCCAATCAATGTCAATGTTTGCACCCACTGTCAAGACAGTGCAACCTTTAAGACGCCATTGTACGTATGTCTGTTTCTTAATGTACAGTTATTATCTCTGGTCTATATATTGTCTGTTTCTCCCGCTCTCTCTCTCTCTCCTTCTCTCTCTCTCTCACACACACACACCCGCGCACACACACACCCGCGCCGCGTGCACACACACACACACACACACACACACACAGACACATACATTACCTTGAACATCTGGACAGCATTAACATTTGTCTCAAGTAGATGAATTACAACATGAAAAGGCGGAAGAAAAACACAATGACTTGCAGCCTTCTAATCTGTGCCGATCAAACGCTCATAACAGGCCCAAGGTGCATCCATATGCAGATTCTAGCGGGCCAGTCTAGCAGCTCAAACCATGTCTTGTCATGTTTGGCTCTCTGCCCCTGCTTCATGAGTTGCCATTATTCAAATAAAGTCTTTTAAAAATGGATAACAGTTACATTTGTTCAATCCATTTGTTTTTCATGTTTTTCTGATCTGTTCTAATGTGCTTAGATCCATCTGGAATTAGGGGAAAACCTCAACTGAAATTCATTGTTGTTGCAGACATGGTACAGTAGGCCTTCATGTGTTATCTGATATTGTATCAGGGGTTTCAGTCAAGCACATACAAATATTATTTCGTGACTCATGATCCTTCAAGAGGGTAGCATTTCTAATAAGCTGGCTGCATACTTGTTTTGGCTGCGTGCTTCAATATTGATGCTGATTTGAAGGCACTGGTTCAGATTTAAGCGAGCGGTGGACTATGGTTGCGCGGCTCCTTCTCCAACCAGACGTGAACTCTGGAGCCATTGTCCTTGCTTTCTCTCACTTCTCTCCCCATTGATCTCAATGTGCTCGCAGCTCTTTTGCACTGTTCTGTGAGTTTCTCCTCTCATCTCTTTGAAGTGACCGCTCATGTGAGTCTGCGAGATGTGCTCTCCTGATAACCCCCCCCTACTTCTCCTCCTCCTCCTCTCTTTCTTCTCCCCAGGTGCCTCCCCATACCCTGGCCTACACATTGATGAGGAGTTCTGCTGCCGACTGAAAGAAGGCACAAGAATGAAAGCACCTGAGTACTCCTCCTCTGAGATGTAAGACTCATTTGTTCCAGATTTCTTGATGATCAATAAAACAGACCATGCAATTTAAATGGAATTGCTCAAAGCGGATATGTTATATGGCTTGGAGATGAATGAGATCATTATAGTAGGTCTGGTTTTATATCCATTAAGTCTTTCTGACACTGCGCAGGGCCATGCCACAAGAACAATGGATTGCTATTTCAGGGAGCCTGCATGACATGCTGACTCTGTGCACAACAGTTACGAGTGTGTGTGTGTGTATGTGTGTGTGTGTGAGAGAGTGGGAGAGAGAGTATGGTCATTTGGGTTGTTTCATGGGTGAATTGTTCTTGGGGGATTGGTTTACTGCTGTGGCACTAAATGAGTTGTGAGTGTTCCCTGCCAAAGCTATATGGCCCCGCCCCTCCTATCCGAGACTGCAGCCCTCTCCTGGGTCATTAGTATGGAACCGAGGCGACTGCCAGATATGGATCCTGGGTCATTAGTATGGAACCAAAGTGACTGCCAGATATGGAGAGGAAATAAAGCTTTTCATACTACATTGATTCGGCTAAATAGAGTATGAAATGTATCTGATTTCAGTCCTACTAAGAAAACCCTAAGAAGGCTTTTGAAGGACTTTGACAGTAACTATGTATGGCTATCCACTTAGTGGGTGAGAGAGAGTCCGGGCAGGGCAGGCTGCCTGCATGGTGTTCGGGGTGTTAGACATTGATCCGTCACGGAGCGAATAACAGCAAAGCCGTAACCATGACTTCCATTAAAGCCCCAGCGCACCTGGAGGAACAGGGCTGCTGTAGGGGGTCGTTGGGTGGAGGAACAGGGCTGCTGTAGAGGGTCGTTGGGTGGAGTGGCACCTGGAGGAACAGGGCTGCTGGAGGTGGTCGTTGGGTGGAGGAACAGGGCTGCTGTAGAGGGTCGTTGGGTGGAGTGGCACCTGGAGGAACAGGGCTGCTGGAGGTGGTCGTTGGGTGGAGGAACAGGGCTGCTGTAGAGGGTCGTTGGGTGGAGTGGCACCTGGAGGAACAGGGCTGCTGGAGGGGGTCGTTGGGTGCAGAGGCAAGTGGGGCCAGTCTGCCGTTGTGATACACCCTCCATGGGTAAGTGGATCTGGAGCACAATAATGCTTAAAGTTGGTGAAATAAAATAGCTGTTTTGGCTTCTCTCTGTTCTCCCTGTCTACTCGTCAGATCAGAGTGTCAGAAAGAGAACTTCTCAAAGAGAATGCTAACTTTACTGCATCTAGGATGATTGAAGGAAGCCATGGAACACTTATGTATCTTCTGTTATGGGCCAAATGCTGAATTTCATTACAAAGATTCAAGTTTTACGACTCTCAGTCAAGTGATTCTGCTACTGCCTTGTGCCAGACATTGTGTTCCATCTTATTCTGTTTTATCACATCAAGCCCCTACAGCTTATTCACTTGGATAGAATAACAGCTTTACTTGCGTTTTAGAACTTGACTTCCATGATGGAGTCACATATGAGACGGATCACGCCACATGGAGCCAACTGATGATTGGGAGAGCTCGGCAAGATGATAATTGGAGATGACCAGCAAAATGCAAGCCAGACTTCCCTCTCTGTAAATAGGGGAATGTGAGTGGAGTCCACAGGCCCTACCAGTCCTATGATGATATCCACTGTTATATCTGCAAAGGCCAAAGAGCTTTTCCGTTCTACTTCAAAGCAGTTGCTGATAGGGCCTAACAGAGCCTGAAGATAACACCAGTGTAAAATACAATCAGCACCTGCTTCTTGTTGAGCCATCATTGATAGTGTCAACGTGACCCCCTCAACCCCCATTTCAGGGACTCTGCCTTGGGTCTGAAATGCTGATCGTATGTGCAAGTCTCCATGACTCCCAGCTCTCCCCCAGAACCCGGGCCCTGACCCTCACCCCAGCAGGCCTGTTGTATGGATGATGAAAGGGCCCGCGGGTCAGGAGATGGTAGGCAGTAAATCTGCCCCGCTGGTGATGCACCAGACTCATCAGGAATGTGACCCACTACAATTGCCTGTCTCTGGCACCCTCACAGGAACCAATACCAGTATGTTTGGGAAGGCCTGAATGTCAAGGGCACAGAGACAGGGTGCAAACAAGCTGGGGCAGGACCTCCCACAGACTCATATTCAAAGAATGATGAGCTCAGGAGCAGAAGGTTAGGTGCACTCTCCTCTCCTCTCCTCTCTGCAACGACGGGGTATTAGATCTCACTGAGGGATTTCAAACATCCCCCTAGACAGGATGCAGAGTTGGGATTGTAGATCAGGGCAAGGCTCCAGTGTCCCATTAGGCATTTTGCTCCGTGTCCGGCAGCCCCTCCACCTGGCTGGAGAGAAGAATCAAACATAGGAAGTGGAGTGGCCCTACTTCCTCCAAAGATGCCCTGAATGCAAACCCAGATGGAGAAAACAAGGAAGGTGGACGCTTGAGAAGAAGTAATGAACCATCTGCTTTTGCTATGATTTCACCCTCCTGCCAAATCAGCTCGATGTGATGCCAATCATCGGAGAGCAGTGTGGTGAACTTGAATGGCTGTGTGTGTGTGTATGTGTGTGTGTGTGTGTGTGTGTGTGTGTGTGTGTGTGTGTGTGTGTGTGTGTGTGTGTGTGTGTGTGTGTGTGTATGTGTGTGTGTGTGTGTGTGGGGGGGGGGGGGGGGACATGAATGGCTGTGTGGGGATGTGAGGAAACCAGCATAGAGAGAGTAAGGAGTAGAAGCTCCATCATCACCAGCGACTCATGCCCCGACCGAGGGAACGCTAGCGGAGTAGAGGAAGGAGGTTTCCACTAAAGAACTCGATTTCAGTGTTCCATGTCTGCATTCCTCCACGACTGATCTGCTTCCCACCATCACAGGCCATTACTGCCTGGAAACTCCAATAATGGCCGCAGAGGAGTCCCATTTGGGGAGGGATGCTGACAGCTCATCAGAGAACCAGAGAGTGCAGCTCCGCACCACCAACTCTCCCTGACGGCTAGGGCCTGGTTCCATGGGATCTTACTAGCGTCATTAATGACTGTGATGAATGGGTGATTAACTCATGGAGACCCGGTCACCTGGCTGTGAGGTCAGATGGGTTGGCCTTTCAGAGGAGTGCTTACTTTGAGGGATGACATTGTTTGAGGGTTGATCACCAGCCAATGATTTTTTACGATCCCGTCAAATGCCAGTGCAGTATGGTTTGTGTTTGTGCGGTTCTAACTGACCTGTGTTCTTGGCAGATACCAGACCATGCTGGACTGCTGGCAGGGGAACCCTCTGGAGAGACCCACATTCACAGAGCTGGTGGAGCAACTCGGGGACTTGCTGCAAGCCAGCGTGCAACAGGTAAGAGACCCTTGCAACTGCCCTACAACAAAACTCTTCAAAATCCCATAACGGTGATTTTAGCTGGCGGTGCAGATCCAACCCAATCCTTGGCACGTCAAGTATAATGAATAATAAAAATCACTGTCTGTTCTTCAATATTTTTGTATCCCCTCTAAATGTAGTTAAGCACTGTAAACTTGTCATACTCATTGTGGGTCTGATGTTTGACAAAGCACACATATAAATTATCTTTGGATTAGAGAACATAAAAAACCCAGACCACAGCCCAATGTGGCAAGCTCTTTCCACATCACACTAGTGAACTAGACGTTTTACAACCTTCCTTTAACTGTGAGGTTAGTCATTGATCTCAAGTGTGACTCACACATTGCAAGTGTTCAGGAAACGGTGCAGTTTGGTTTGTGCCGGCACAAGGCTTGAAGAGGGCTTTGGCCCACGGGAGTCTTCAGCCTCACTGAGGAGGGAAGTTCCTATCAACAAGCCCCCTCACTTCCCTTAGAAAGGCCTAGAAGGGAGGAACACATTCAAAAACAGGAGGAAAAATAATGCACACCCTAAGTGCTATTGTAGCAGTGCCTGATAAGCCAGCAAGTGCCTTTATGTCTTCTCAACTCTTTCTGTGCAGTAGTTCAACCCATTGGCTGTAAGAAAGTACACTTTGCAAAATACCCAAGAAGGATTAATGGTTTAGATTGTTGTTCTTAATCCCCCTAATAATTTAATGCAAATAATAAGACCACTTTATCTTCTTAAATTCCTATGTTTCTCTAATGCCATTAAAGACATTCTACGATATCAGTTTTCTCTCTTGTGAAGTCAGATAATTGCAAGAAGGAAATCACTTCTCTTGACTATTCCATGTTTTTGTCAAATAAATAATACTCAATTCTAAATATCCCAGATGAACAAATGGTGGCTATAATAATATAATTTCCCTCTGATTAAGGCGCTCTTAGTTTAACCTCTTTCGGATAGATTAACATATCCAACAGATCATCAGTCATTAAGCCTGGGCTGCGGGTAATGGATGATATAGATCCTATATGTGATGAGAAGCTCTAGGATATTCTCAGCACTATGCACGTTCCCTCTAGAATGATTACACATGAGGAAGCTTATTGACATTGGAGATCGTCCAAGTGACCTGATTTATCATACTCTGGCTCCATCCTTGATTGGAAATGATAATCATCTCACTTTCTTCCATGTGTGTCTTCATTATGATGGGATGTCTTTGCCAGGCTTCCCTAGTATTTAAATCTCCTTGAGGCTGATAAGAAAAACTCACCGGTCCATGAATGCCTTTTGGCTTGGCACTGTAATAACCTATGCTCATCATTTGTATGTAAAGGGGCCTCCATGGCTGAGCATGTGTCTCTTTCGTCCGTCAGGAAGGGAAGCATTACATCCCCATCAACACCCTGCTGACTAAAGAGGCCAAGCCCTCCAGCCCTGCACCAACAGAGGGCTCCTCCAGCCGTCCTCTCTCCCAGAGGGACTCGGGCACATGGTAAGAGCCAGTCCAGACCTCCTGGCCACCAGGCCACTCTCCTCCTTAGCCATGAGCCATGTGCTACTGGACAAGCTGTGCACTGTCTGACTCAACACTCACTTTAAGCACACTAAGGGAACTCTCAGACAGGATTCAATCATTGTTGTTCATCTGAAACTTTTACAATTCAATTCATCTTGTGGTCAGATAACCATTTTAATATAATTGAATTGTTGCCCAGAGTTATTGTTTTTTGATGATAAGAGATAATATTTGATCTTTCTGGAAACCAAAGCGGTGAAACAAGTCATTTTGAATGTGAACTGTTCAAGAGACCCAGTAGAGCTCTGAGAGCTGATGACTAATCACTTTCTTAAACATGTTCTCCAGTTTCTATTCAATAACCTGGAAGGCGCACCGCTAACCAAACACACAGGGCACAAAGCAGCCTCAAGGTCCTGCACTTAAACAAGAGAACATAAGGATGTGATGGAGGGCAAGGAAAGCGCTGATTAGGAGCTGATAAGGCTGGAGCTGAATGGAGAGAGAGCTCACAGCATCATGGCTCCCCTCAGGAATGTCCTCCCAAGCCCCACAACCCCACATCAGGATTTATGTTCACTTAAGATAATATTTGTCCAGCGCTTGTATTTTCACAGGTTCACCAAGTCTATTTATGGAGAAAGGTGTTGAAATGCAGTAAGGACACTTATCCCGTTAGCTGAATTAAACAGCTATCTGATTCCCCATGTGCTGAAATGTGAAATGAAAAGAGTCTGCGTTTATTTTCAGAGAAATTCCATTGACACGAGAGACTGTTACCAGATCTCTGAAGTTCTCACTCTTGTGTTTCCTCTCCTGGCCTGGAGAAGCTTCTTGAATGCTTCAACCCTGTTTGCACCTATTGGGATCTGATATTGGACATTTTATCCTTTCAGGAACATTAAGATCAGACCCGCTAGCGTGAAAACCTTCGATGAGGTCACCATGGAGAATGGGACAAATGAGATCCATGAGGTGAGGCATGAGTTTTCCATTGCCTTTTGATTCCCATGATTCCCTTTCTCATTATGACTATAATCTCTCTGCAATCTTAACACCAGCACGGGGCCATTGCTCCATCAGAGTGAAGAGTTGATGGTGATTAAACTGGTTTCCTCTCTCCTCTCCTCTCCTCTCCTCTCCTCTCCTCTCCTCTCCTCTCCTCTCCTCTCCTCTGCTCTCTGTGACTGTGACTGTGCAGGGGGGACAGTCAGACAGTGGAATGGGCCTGTCCTCAGATAGTCTGAAGACACTGAAGCGCTTGGAGTCCCTGGCCAGGCCCTTGAGCATCATGGCTCTGGCGTAAGTATAGGATGCTAATCCTATTTACACCAAATGCCACTGACAACCTGAGGGTCACAGGAAGAGTCTTGGCCGTTTACTCCCTTATCCTTGGAAACCCTCCTGCCGAGAGGGAATGTAGATGTCATATAGTCCCACACAGTCACCTCAACCCCCCCTCCCAACACACACACACACACACACACACACACACAGACACACACACACACACACACACACACACAGAGACACACACACCAGCCCAACAGCTCATACCCCCTCCTCCACAGCCCCGGTGGCTGCCTCATGTCTTTGTCAGAAAGTGCTTGTATGAGGCCCGTAGACAATAGCCCAGAGGAGGGACACTGCCCAAGGTGGCAATCCCCAAAGAGCAGATAACAAAGGCTGGGTGGAAGTGTGACTCCTGAAGACTGGCGCTGGTCCTGAGTCTCATGCCTCTCTTTTCAGAGTGTTTAAGACACAGCCTAAATTGAGTGGAGGTAAACGTGTGTGTCAGACATCATTATGTGTACGCACCTAAGACGAAGAGGGACATCTGAGGGGTGCTATCAGGTTCAGCTTCAATGGCTTTAGATTGAAACCCTTCCTCACTCTCACAGGGTACAAGAGGTGAAGACACCAGATCTTGTGTTGTGATTTAAACCCAAGTGGATGATTCAGGGTCACCTATTGGCCTTGACCTGCTCTGCTCTTTGTCACCCTGAGGGTGGGAAGTGCTTTTATGATCCACCTGAAAAAGCAAGGTCAAGGTTCACGGTCCTGAGTGATGTCATTCCTGCACTTTCAGAACTTTCTCTTTAATACTCTCAGCTCCCCTGTGAAGGCAAATCCCCATGAGCTGCCTTGAGGTTAGCCTCCACAGCGGTGTCATTTAGAGATGGGTATTATCCCTCTTACACAGATGATCAAAAGGAGGATGATAGTTGTGGTGTGATGAAGACGGCTCACTCACTATATGGTGGCATAATGTTGTGGCAGCAGAATCTTCAGACATCTGCCCTAACTTTGTGCCCATTAGGGGGTGCATACCATAGTCCCATATTTGTTTGTTGACAATCGTGAGAGCGTAGCAGCCCACAGCCAGAGAGAAGGGAACGAGGGGTATGCCAAATATACCAGCAACATTGCATCCCATGTCCTTGCCTGAACTACATTAAGACAACAGATTTTGAGCAGCAAAACTGTAAAGTATTTGTAAATATTTGAAAACAGTGCCTTTGCTGTAGTGAACTAGAGTTAATCATTTAAACAGGAGTCATTCAAATGCACCAAGAGCTTCCCAGAGTCTCAGGCATGGGTTAATAAGTGTCACCCCAACATGACTTAGGCAGTGGTGAAGTCTTCAAAATATGTGACCACTCAAAAATAAGGCTTAACAAAAATATGCAGGTCATAAGCTGGAATGTTTAACTCTTGAAACATGAAAACAGGGGAGGTGTTGTTTGATATGAATTTATGAGCACTCCTTTTTTTTCTCTGTCAGCCCATCTGTGATTAATGAGAGGCTCCGGAGGCCTGATGAGCACGCCGCCACACGGACTCGCTTTCATTTCAAACATTCTGACCTCCCTGCCTCAGCAACCATTGTCCTTCCCTCCCACTACACACACACCCCTCCCCTCCCCCCGCCCCACACACACACTCCATATACAGTGCCCTCTCACTACACACACACACACACCTCCCCCCGCCCCACACACACTCCATTTGCAGTGCCAGTGCCCTCCTCTCCTCATCTCTGTCCCACCATGCATGAGTAAAAAACTCAATCTGGGCAGAGCCTGGGCAGTCTCATTCAGTCCGCAGGGCCTCTGCCATTGAGAAAGGAGACACTCGAGGCATGCATGAAATGATCTATACATTGAGCAGAAGGAGCCCATGCTGAGCAGCCACTCGATCACTGTCACCTTTGACCTTCTGCAGCTCTATAGGGCTGTGCCGTGGTGCGCCGTGGTGCTTGCGGTTGCCCCCAAGCCTTTGTGGTGGAGAATTCCACCTGGCAACCCCCTGCTGGCCATAGGCAAACTCCACACAATGCCAGAGACTGCGGTTGGCACATAAGAACCTCTCAGTCATACCCAAAAACACCCTTTATGTATGGAGCTTTAGGGAATTGGGCATCCTAATTTCCCAAACCCAGTGACAAATAGCCCAGTGTTAAGAATGATTTACTCAAGGGCGACTGCCCCAAGTGCCCTCAAGGGTAAAAGTTCTGGAAACCCCTAGCAACTGCCAGACAATGGTACTGAATTCCCAAACTTGAGCAGAGGTATGAGTAACGGTCCCTGACTTCTGTTGAGAATAACAGTCTGACTGCATGGAAACTGTTCTGCCTCCAACACGTCTTTCACACACATTAGACCACACGTTCCACTGTTCACTGCAGCCTCTGATGGTGTTACCTTCACACTTTCTTCTTCTAGGATGAAAAATGTGAGCAAGAGTAAGGAGTCCGTCCTGACTGAAGGGGACCGGGAGAAGCACCAGGGCCCGAATCCTTCACTGGACTACAGCCTGGAGGATTCATCCCTAGACCCCGAGCTGGAGTGTCACAGCCCCCCTCCAGACTATAACTCTGTGGTCCGCTACTCAACTCCGCCTGTCTAGAGATGACCTGTGCTGAGATCCCCCAAGAGCCACCAGCCCTCTCTGCTCCTTGCCTGGGCAATCTGATCACCCCTGCTCCTCTCCCCTCCTCTCCTCTCCTGTCATCTTCTCCTCCTGAACCGAAGCGTACGCCTCCAACTCCTCAGGAGTTGTCACAGGCAGCCGCTCTTGTTTGATATCTGTTTTCCCTCTAATTCTCAAGGAATGTACCTTGGTGCCTTAGTTGCCGTCAATTCTTTGGACACTCGTTCGTCTCTTTGTTCTGTTTCAAATGAGCACTTTCCAGGGGCCGATTGTGTTTGTTAAGGCAAGCCCAGTGGTCAGAGTAGGGGAAGTCCATTTTTCATTAGCCTCCCGAAGCGCTGCTGAAACTGTGCCCACATCACTGTGCTATTCCCAGAAACAGCTAAAGACAGCCTCAGGTATTCCTTTTATCTACTGTGAACACAAAAGAAGCACAACACACATTCCTGCTCTAGCACACATCTAATGACATTCCACTTAAGGCACTGGTGGCCATCCAGAAATGAAGCAAGCTTACTTTTGGTAATTAAAAAAAAAGACAGTGAGGTGGGTGGGTTTTGTAATGCTTTTGACATATTAATGATTTTACTTCTGTACAAATATGTTATGAAACTGGAATGTTATTTGATATTTGATTTGAATAGTATATAATTATTTTGGAAATAGCCCTTAAATATTTTAAAATATTTTTTGAATAAATGTTTTATTTCTAAGCGTATTTTTAGGATCGCTAAAGTGTCCTTTTAAAAGTAACTGTCAGACTAGCGCCACAGGGGTTCTTGAATAATTGAAAATGCAGTCTGGAAACATAGCTATCCCACTGGATTAGCCAGACGGAGTCCACATCAAATCCACACAGAAGCTGTCTCGCCCAGGTCAGTTGTAGGAAGCCAAAAGGTTTTATTTGCATCCTCTTCTAGTCAGATCTGTTTCATAGTTGCCTGTAATTCAAACCCCATGTCTTAATTGTGCCCTCACCCTGTACTTTTCATTATTTATTTCACTTACTCACATCAAATTGTATTCCACTTGAACTTATCTCTGTAGTATTTTAAAGGAAGAACGAATTTGGGGGAGCTGTTTTGATGTCAGTATTATTAGTCATCACCACATGTTATGTGTCGTGTGTGTTATGTGTCAGATTATTATATGCTTTCAGTTAAAACGTTCACATGAGTCAGAGAACAGTCAAACCAAAGGCAACGTCTTGTCCCTCCCCTCTGGTGCAAGGCCCCATGCTGTTTACACTACTGTATACATGGCCATTACCAGTTAGTGGTGTATTGCTGTTGCTAACCAGCTTGTTTGTTGTGATGGTATTCTGCAAGTATTTTTTTTATGCTAAAATATAAGGAGAGCTTGCAGGGCAGGCTTATAACCTCTACAACAGGCTGGTCTTTACGGCTCATGCTCTGTATCAAAAGTGGAAGCTATTAAAAAGGTAAACAGAAGGGAGTTTTAGATGTATCATTAGAGGAGGTGCTAGCTCGCTCAACACTAACCTAGTGGATAAGTGCCAGTATTGCAGTTAGAATTCAACTTTACACCAATTTCTGAACAACAAGAACTGCCAAATGATGTTTGTATTTTTCTAGATTGACTAGTTTGTGTGCGCTTTGATGAAGTAAAATGTATGCACTGATATTTTTTATCAAATATGGATTTTTTAAGTATTCAAAATGTATTTTATTATTAACCAAGCATAAGACTTACATAAAAGAATAAAGATTTATATATTTATACGTTTAATTTTGTCTACTGTCTTCTCTAACACATGTTCTGTTAATATGCTGAACATGCCCTGTGAAGATATCCATCCATTAAACATTAATGAATTGAACATATTTTGGAGCATATTTAAGAGAAGTAAATGATTTAAGAATGCTCCACAGAACCCACCCCCTATGGGGATGCCGTTGGCTAGAGTGGCCTACTGTGAGAGAAGATAAACCGTCTACTTGAGACTGGGCTGGAATAAATAACAACATTCAAATGAATTCAAAGTAATTATCTTTCCCTAATAATAAGCTTTGAGGCCATTTGTTGTGTGCAGTTTAACATCCTGCAAATGTACTGTCTGTGTATGTGTTCGTGTGTGTAAGTGGCATGTGGACGTGTGTGTGTGTGTATGTGGCATATGTACGGGTTTACGTGTTTGTGTATGTGTGTGTGTGTGTGTGTGTGTAAGTGGCATGTGTACGTGTATGTGTACGTGTGTACGTCTGTGTATGTATGTGGCATGTGTACGTGTGTGTGTGTGTGTGTGTGTGTATATGTGTTTTTGTGTGTGTGTGTCTGTATGTGGCCTTTGTACGTGTATGTGTGTGTGTGTGTGTACGTGTGTGTGTGTGTGTGTGTGTGTGTGTGTGTGTGTGTGTGTGTGTGTGTGTGTGTGTGTGTGAGGGACCGGACGGTCACCCCACGTTGTTTTGGGAGGTCGCAACTGGACTAGGTGGTGTAGTCTGGAAGAAGGATGCAGGAGATGGTGGCTTTCATATAAAAATATCTTTCTCTTTTATTTACTGGGGGACTTCTCTACATCAACCCCAAACCATTGCACACAAAATAAACAAACATAAATCACATACAAAATGCACTCACAGTGCTTCATTGATCTAGGCAGAATGTTAATTTGCAGAATCAAGCTAGGCAAATTTCACTTCGCAGAAATAGGGCCTCATTTATAAAACGTACTTATGCACAGAATTGATCTTAGACTGTGCGTGCGATCAAATCCACGTCTAAGTACAGATTATAAAAACCGTCTTAGACGTAGAAAAGGACGTATCTCTACGTCTGGTTTTAGTTCGTGTAAGTACATTTCCTTGTGGCAATACTGGAGTACTGCAGGAATTTAGAACTCAAAGCGCCGACACGCAGTTTCATCAACGTCAGCACCACCGTCACCATTAGGGCTAATGTTTCGCTCAATAAAATCAATTAAACTATTAGAACAATTCACACATGAATGAGATTCACATCTAATAGGCATTCCGTTTTAATTTCACAAGTGTAAAACATTTCGCTCAATCTATAGCCTATAGAAAGTCTAATAGTGGCTTAGTTTTCATTAGGAGGTATGGCTGCATTGGCGTTGTTAGAGGATATTGCCAACTGCGCAATAAGGAGAGAAA
>NC_137925.1:28918526-28923526 GCF_963457725.1 Sprattus sprattus | reverse complement strand
TGTGTGTGTGTGTATGTGTTTGAGTTTGTGTGTGTCTGAAATACAGTGCGTCAGCCTCTCAGTGGGTGGACAAGGCAATGACCAAACACTATGTTCTCCAGTCAAATGCAACAATTTATTACCCAAATTCTTCAAACTATCACACAGATAAAACACACACACACACACACACACACACACTCACACACACACACACACACACACACACACACACACACACACACACACACACACACACACACACACAGACACTATCATTCACCCAGAGACACATTGACATCCCGCTCACCAGACGCAGCGTGTGCTGCCTTTTGTGGTCCTGAGCATCAATAACTGCAGGTTATCAGTGCCGGTGGTCTCCTCTCGGAGTTAGCCCCACAGAGGTCCGTGTACGCAGACGCTGCCTCTGCTCCCATCCCTCCCCCTGTCCAACCTATTCTGCCTCTGTGATAGTCCCACTGCTGGTGATTTATCTAAATCTCCCCTCTCTTTAAACACACACACACACACACACACACACACACACACACACACACACACACACACACACACACTCCCCTCTCTTTAAACACTTTTGTCAAAACTGGCGGTCAGATGAGCTGCGTGCGGCGCCTGGCCTCAGTTGTAAATGCGATGGTTGGATTTTAATTTGGGAAAGATGAATGTGCACGTGACCCTAATCATGCAGGTGATTTCTTCCTTTGGGTTAGGTTTGCACACACACACACACACACACACACACTAGATCCTGCAGGTGATGTCTTCCTGCTAATTTCCACCTTTGGGTAATAAGTGTTACCGGCCCGCTTCATAAGCAATTCAGTTTGATGGGACCACCAGTGTGGAAACACAAGAAAGCCAAACTGGAATCCCACATTGAAAAAAAAGGAGAATTGAACAATTTTCTCAAATTTTTCCTAAATTAGGGAATGTCTTACCTACTTTGGACATCCACTTAAAAAGATTCAGCGGAAGCTTTTCCTTTATAAGGAATCTGTCCCGTAGGGACCGCTAGAGAACTCCATCATTGGCACTGGGAAGAAAAACAAAGCAGACAAACAGGAATAAGCCCTAAATGGCTTTATTGTGGGAATGGCCGAGAGGTGGCATGGTTGATGAGGTCTCCATAAACACCTTGAATGTGATGAGTTACGTTGTTTATATTGTGTTCTCTTTGTTCTTATGTGTAGTACTTATTGTGTTTGTATATTTTATGTTATGTGTAGTACTTATTGTGTTTGTATATTCTATGTTATGTGAAGTACTAAGTGTGTCTGTATATTATTATGACTGTATGCACCTACTCACCAGAACAAATTCCCGGTAGGTGTAAACCTACTTGACAATAAACCGAATTCTGATTCTGATTCTGATTCTGATTCTGAAAAATAAATACATTTATTTGCACTGGAGCTGGAGCTACTTCAAACATGTTAAGTTATTACACTCATTTACGTACCAAGACTGTAGAATATCTAGACTGCTTATCACAGAGGATTCCATTAAAGTCACTGTCATTATTGCTTTATAATATTTGCACTCATGACGTAGTAGTCACTGTCAAATAGGGGGTTATAATATATTAAAGCCACTGTCATTAGTGGGTTTTAATATACAGTATTATATGTATATATATATGATATTTGCACTCATGACGTTGTAGTCACTGTTGCCCTATGGTAAGAAAATTATTATTATTTACCAGTTGTAAATTATAATTATTTACCGGTTTTGGAATTTGTTAATGAATCCCAACTTTGTCATGCTCAGATCTTAGATTGTTATATTGTTTTCACTTCTTATTACATTATCCGTTCACATTTAGTTAATCTGTTAATCATATCTAAAGGTTCATTGTTTAATTCTCACAGCATACAGGAAGGTGACTGTCTTGTATTTAACACATTGTTCAAGTGCAATTCCATTGAATCATACAGGTGCAATTTATGCAATCCATTTTAATTACAATACACTGTTAGTTGCACAGCCAAGAGTAAAATTAAAATGGCAATCACAATTAGAAAATCGCAGAGTCAATTAAAAGACATTAGCCTGGGCAAGAGGTGTAGCAGAGAAAAACAGCCCTGATTCCTTTTGCTCTTTATGAAAGAAAGGACCCACTCACACACACTCACACACACACACACACACACACACACACACACATACATACACACACACACACACACACACACACACACACACACACTCAGCTCTTTATGAAAGAAAGGACCCACTCTGGAGCGCACATATCTTCAGAAGACATGCTAACTATTAATATATACGCCCTATATACTCTTCAATCCCATACATTCTTGTAAAAACATGATTGCAATCTGAATGTAACATGAATAAATGATACTGCGCATATGCAAAGGTCTGCCTTCGTGTAGTTTTCTCTTTTGTGAAGGTTAATAAGATCCTGCTGAAAATCTAATGGTGTATGCGCAATCGCCGCCCCACCCATTGTTTCTGAAAAAGTGCTTTGTGTTAACTTCTCGAGAGGTCTTGCTGTAATGCTGACTGCAGAATATACCTCTGAGAATAAGTAAGTACTTACAGTGATTGTTTCTTTTATCATACTGACTTTGCATTTCTTCATCCTGAAATGAATTCATTGGTGTGCCTGGCTGGCTCTGTGGTGGTGCTTTACAAGAAGATCTGGGTATAAGAGGTCACCAGTACCCTTTTATCTGCTACATAATAAATGTGCAGTCCTCATCGCCTGGCTACTGCAGCCAGTGGTATGTTTCATTTACAAAACATGAGGAATTAATCACACATCTCCATTTAAAAGGGTTGGGACATTCAGATGCCCACGCAGGGCCAGTCACGCTGAGATGGGCAACCAAAGCAGCACACACACACACACACACACACACACACACACACACACACACACACACACACACACACATAATAGCCTCAACCTATCCCATCGCTCTTTTCAGCCCTGAGACCAGAATCATGCCACAATTGTGTTCTCATATTGTTAGAAAAGAGCATGCTGGGCAGGTTTCTTTTTTACTTCTGAACTGGAGAGAGGAAATCCCCCAAATTCCGTAGCAGCTCTAAAAGCAAAGTCTCTGAAGATCTCTGGCCTATCTACTCAATACTGGTGCGTGTGTGTGTGTGTGTGTGTGTGTGTGTGTGTGTGTGTGTGTGTGTGTGTGTGTGTGTGTGTGTGTGTGTGTGTGTGTGTGTGTGTGTGCGTGCCACTGATCCATCAGAGAGGTGTATCTGTATCTGTGCATAAACTCTCACACAAAACACATCTGGGCACACTTCAAATATGGGTAATACAGTTGGATGGTGTACAATGACAATGACATAAGGTGACTATGGGTAAAATAATAGGTTATTCAGAAAATGGATTTTGTCTAGTTTCTTCCTGAAAACTGTGTTGGTAGAGCAAAAAATGTTAGCTCAATTCAATATTCTTCTGAGGAAGAAACACAGCCAAAGCCAGTTGGATGAAGCGGTGTCTTTATGAGCTTAGAACATCATCGTTTTAAACACATGTAATAATTTCAGTAATAAACAAGACTGCAGTGTTTAAATCAAACTGCAGCTATCAACACCCCCCCATGGCCAAAAGCATTCCATTGTGTTTGTGGCCTATATACAATACCTACACACACACACACACACACACACACACACACACACACACACACACACACACACACACACACACACACACACACAGTAATACACTTACCCTATACAATACCTCGCTGTTAAATTATTACAGATGGAGGAAGATTTGGGGGTAAGTGCAGCTCTTCAGAATGCATTCAGGACTCTAACAAAGCTGGGGGTAATAGGCTGGATACACACACACACACACACACACACACACACACACACACACACACACACACACACACACACACACACACACACACAAACACACACACACACACACACACACACACACTTCAGTGGGAGTAATAAATTACTCGGCCCTAGCATGCCATATACCACATAGCTGAGATAACAGCAAGAGAGGGCGGGAAATGAAATTCTGCTTTTGTTGAAACATTGTATGATTTATGTATTTGTAATATAGCGCCATGCTGTGTGTGTGAGTGTGTGAGTGTGTGTGTGTGTGTGTGTGTGTGTGTGTGTGTGTGTGTGTGTGTGTGTGTGTGTGTGTGTGTGTGTGTGTGCGGTGTGTGTGTGTGCGTGTGTGTGTGTGTTTGTGTATTTCTGTGTGTATGATATTGTCAAAAATTCCCTGCACACCCACCTCTCTGTGCACACATATTTAGTCTTAGTTGCGTTGGTGGCAAGCACATTATTGATATTCAGTCAGTGATAGATAAAATTATATTCATTTTGTGAAAATTGGTGGTCCAAAATGTTAAATGTGCTCTGATATGTGTGTGTTATGAGCCCGGATGACATCAAATTTAAAAAGCGTGCCATACTGATAAACTGCAGTTTATTTAAAAGAAGAGCATTCACAAAAATGAAGGTCTTTAAATCCCATCCATGTTGACTGATGCTTTAATGTCCTCTGGTCTGTATTTGTGTACTCTGATGCTTTAATATCCTCCGGTCTGGTCTGTATTTGTGTACTCTGTCCTGGGACGGGTCCTGATGGTGGGGAGGTGGAGTAGCCACAGTCAATTGACCCCAGGGCAGATCACTTGACCTCCAGTCCCTCACATACTTCCTCAGACATAGGGACAGGCACATGCTCTCTCTCACTGTAACCCTCACAAACACACACACACACACACACACACACACACACACACACACACACACACACACACACACACACACACACACACACACACACACACATGCTTCCTCTCACTGTAACCCTCAGAAACAAGGACAACTGTAAGATACACCCATAAGATAATACAGATTCCAACCGCCCATAACAGGCTAGTATTCCTACACATTTATCTTCACAGCCATAATTTTTAAAGTGAGCTTCCCCACACATTTGATTGTGTGAATGCAGAGAAATGTGCTGATAAATA
>NC_137925.1:28871026-28916026 GCF_963457725.1 Sprattus sprattus | reverse complement strand
CAAATTGGAGAACCATACTCCCTCTGGGACTAAGCCATTCTTGTGTCTGGTTCCACCGCTTCTACAGCCAGCACACACACACACACACACTCTCAGAGGAGCCAGAGAGAAGACGGCATGGATGGACACACTCCTAGAAAACCACTTCATGGAAGGACACACTCCTAGAAACCCGACTATGGAAGGCGACAAAGCAAACCTTTAAAGTGGAAAGCACATCAATGCCATTTTGGGATTGTATCATTTTCAGTTGTGTCATAAAGCTATGTGTCTCTTAACTAAGGAAGCTCTACAATGAAACACAAATGTGTCTGCCAGTGAAATTTCACAATGAAGGATTTACCGCTTCATTTTGTTCTAACAAGAGACCCTTGGCTCAGGCCGAATCTGCTGCTGATTCCACACACACACACACACACACACACACACACACACACACACACACACACACACACACACACACACACACACACACACACACACACACACACACACACACACACACACACACACACACACACACACACACACACACACACACACACACACACACACACACACACTGCAGCTGATTCCCTGTCTAATTGCACACAGACTGCGACACACCTCACAATCAGCATGTGAAGGACAGCCAATTCCCCATTACCCACAATGGAGAAGAAAGAGAGAGGCAGAGAGCCGAGAGAGAGACTTTCATTAGTCATTCTGCCCTGAAAGCTTTAATCCCAATTGGATTTGTGAAAAATCTGAAGGTGGTGCAATTGTGCAATTTGCACACAAAGTGGTCCGAATTGATCTAAAATAAACCCTCAACTTTAAATGTGCAAAAAAGGCAGATAATTACATCATTTAGGAAATTGATTGTGGTGGAGTCAATGTGAGAGAATTCGGAAACAGGAGATAAATGGCAACAGGGGCTCTTCTAAGGGACTCATTGACGTTGACGATGACCACACAGAGATAAAATATCTCAAACAGCACAGAAAAGGTGCGGGTGAATAATCAAAGTGCTTCAGGGGGACAATGGAGGATGGAATTAGAGCCAACAAAGGATTTCATTAAGCCAAACAAGGCTTAACTACAAAATCAATATGTCATAATTAAAGCAAGAGCCAGGCCTTTAGAGGAGGAGAAAGACACGGGAGAAGGAACTTATTTGAACTAAATGATGGCCAGGTTATTAAGATTGGACGATAGATGTGTTTCCTGCACAAAAGACATGGCTCAATATATTTTTTTCTCCTTTTTTTTTAGTATCTGAAATTAATAGCTGGGGATATGTGGGTGATTTTTGAATGGCGAGGACATTTCAAGAAATAGAAAAGGCTTAAAGATGAAGCACTGATAAGTAGAATCACTGCATTAACAATTCATTTACACAGATCTGTTAGAAGCAATACGTTGAATAGAAACAGTGATTCAAATCAAGCTTGATTGCCCAAACGTATGACAATTTTTAACAGTTAAAATAAAAGTTAAGGATTTTCCACCTCAGCTGATTATGGGAGGTCACCTCACGGGAGCTTCCGTTTCATTTCCCAACATAACGTTATTGAAGCAAGGCACAATAGCTTCTTTTATATAAAGTTATAAAAAATCTTTCTGATGGACTCATTTTGGTTGGAATATGGATTCAAAATGACAGAGATCGTTTGAATGAAATCATTCATGTCCACTCCATTTTAGTCAGGACTCGGGAGCTAATACACATCACTTGTGTGAGTGTGTGTGTGTGTGTGTGTGTGTGTGTGTGTGTGTGTGTGTGTGTGTGTGTGTGTGTGTGTGTGTGTGTGTGTGTGTGTGTGTGTGTGTGTGTGTGTGTGTGTGTGTGTGTGTGTGTGTGTGTGAGAGAGCTAATACATAGCACTTGAATAGGAGGCTGATCCCCTGCACATAAGGCTGAAAAATGGACATTTGTTCTGCCTCATCTGAATCTTATGAATACTATGATACAAGTCATATATGGGCTATTTTGTGTGTGTGTGTGTGTGTGTGTGTGTGTGTGTGTGTGTGTGTGTGTGTGTGTGTGTGTGTGTGTCTGTGTGTGTGTGTGTGTGTGTGTGTGTGTGTGTGTGTGTGTGTGTGTGTGTGTGTGTGTGTGTGTGTGTGTGTGTGTGTGTGTGTGATACAAGTCATATATGGGCTATTGTTAGTCACCTCTGATTCTTCCCCTTTTCCCATTCATTCCTCCATCCTTGAGAGAGCCTGAATGGAGTGCTCCCGTCTCTGCTGCTATGTCCCTTTCCACTTCTTTAAAAGAGACCATCAAATAAATATTAAAGGGAACACTCAGATTATTTCAAGAAGTGCAAGGGTAGACATTTCACAAGGGCATCTTTACGACAACAGCTACATTTTCCCCGAGGTCACTCAAAGGTCAAACACCATGCTCCGAGGCTTAGTGCACGGGTCAATACACACACCCTCTCTGACACGCAGTCTATGTTTTATCAATCACTGTTCCCATTAATTAGCTGTTATCAATTAATAGACCTGTAAATGTGAAAAGTGTTTGAAATCAATTTCGGTTGTGTGACCCTCAGGGAATAAATGAAGTATTGTGCATCACACATAAATAGAGGAAGATGAGGAAGAGGAGGCACTCTACTATCAGCAACATAACAAGGTTAAAAACCACTATAACATGAAAACACTTGACATTCTAAAACTGTTCATTTTACTGAGGTTGCTGTTTTCTTTGCTTGTGTTCTTGTATTTCTGCTGTGCATTAATATGACAATAATTCCTTTAATCTTCATACCTCTCTTTGAATTTTTCAGCATTCAATTTTGCCAGGGATTTTTATTTTTTATGTTGCCTTGTCGTAGTCAAAAAATGTCTTTGTTAATCTTTGCCACCACTGGAAGGGATCCTGAGTCCATATACCACAAGTGTTCTCATCAGAGACCTGCTGAAATTGCAATACAGAGACAATAAAGGCATTTACAGATAAATAACCATACATACTTGCTCAAATATTTTTTTTTGTTTGATTAAACAATTATAGAGCATGATTACAGCATCAACAATTTTTTTTTACAATATGCATTTTCCTTAAATGGATATTCAGGTATAACCATGATACAACTAAGTAGGCTATAAAATGTTAATTAACCAGATTTTTTATAGAGAAAAAAGGTATTCCAAATCTGAAGATCCATGTTCACTACTTGAGGCCCTTAGAAACCCTTATACTCTGATTCTGAAAATCTTGCTGGCGGGCCTAGCTGATATTTCTATTTTAGCAGTGACTGACTGAAACACACACTAGACATTCAAGAATACATAGGATTTCACATATGGTGCAAAACAACATTTTAAAGCAGTACATGTCTATAATAATCAGACAAGCTCTAGCCCGCTGGCATTCAGGTCGGGGGCCCATGTATCCCTTTGTGGATTGCTAGGGGCCTTTTAGGGTCCTTCAAAGCTCAACCCTGAAACAGCAGGGCTTCTTCAAAGCTCAACCCTGAAACAGCAGGGCATCTTTAAAGCTCAACCCTGAAACAGCAGGGCATCTTTAAAGCTCAACCCTCAAACAGCAGGGCTTCTTTAAAGCTCAACCCTGAAACAGCAGGGCTTCTTCAAAGCTCAACCCTGAAACAGCAGGGCTTCTTCAAAGCTCAACCCTCAAACAGCAGGGCTTCTTCAAAGCTCCACCCTCAAACAGCAGGGCTTTTTTGGTGCAGATTTTTAGGGCCCCTGTGCCCGTGTGGTAATCCAAGCCAGAGAATGAGCGTTTAGTTAGTCATTTAGTGAAATAAGAACATATATTCTATTCCAAGAAAAGTGTGTTATTTTTAGGCAAAAATATATTGAAATGCTTGTTATACATATTTTTCTTAATAAAAATATAAGGAACTATATTTTGTGGATATGGTGGATGTACGCAGATAGTTTAAAGCAGTACCTGTGCGTTGCGTTCTGTCCAGTGAATATGAGGCACGAGTGGGACTTTCTAACAGATATATTCTTGTGTTTAATTTGAGCATCTTGTGAAATGTGGTACGTCTATTTTGGGAATGAATTGATGTAGTAATAAGTGGTAATTTCATGTACCTACCCATCATCTTCAATTCTGGGAACACGTCTTGGTTCGGAATACATACAGTGGCTCTATAGGTATGTATGGTGGGTTCTGCTAAGTTTTTAAGTGGTTAATAGGAAAATGTTTAATTAACAATTTAACTATATAATTCCTCATACAGAACATCCATCACTTAGTAAGTCCTTCTTCAACCTATTTTCAAGAAATGCAAACAGCCAAATGGTTCTTTATTTCAATGGCTGAGTTTTCTATGAAGCCTTCTGTAATACAGTCTTAAAATTGAGTCAGTGAATCACGTATCATGTGTTACATGAATCATCTATAAACTGAATTGAGGACACTGTACATACTTAACAAGAGAGTATTAGGCATCTATCTATTGACTAGGCCTACTTTATTATTATTATTATCATAGTCTATAGCCAATGTATGACTACCTAGCCAGTACACATCCCATTCACATAGTCATGACCGATAAGTGCAAGAAATTACCAATAATTACTATGTAATACATATATAATATGTACTTATCGATGAATCACTAAATTAAATTACCAATGATTACTATGTACTAATCTATTAACACTATTTACTAGTCTATTAATCACTAAATTACCAATAATTACTATGTACTAATCTATTAATCACAAACTTGTCTGCAATATTCGTATAGCAAATTTGTATGAGCACAGTGTATACCCACTAAGCTGTAACAGTAACCTCATGAGCACAGTGTATATCCACTAAGTAAGGGATAACGGCTGACGAGATGTACAGTTCTACAAAGGTAATGGACGCTGCGGGGCAAAGAACTCCACGACGCGCAGTCCATTATCTTTGTAGAACTGGACAGCTCGAAGGCCGTTATCCCGCTTATCTCCCGTTTACAACATCCAAAAATGTTTTTTATTAGTATTATTATTATTATTTAGAATTTCCTTTATCTTTAGGAAACTTAATATGCAAAATAACCTGATGAATTCTTAATTTGAAGCCTAGTGCTCCCGTTAGAGAAAGTAGTGCGTTTTTTGAAGAAAAAAAAACGTTACGTTGGTTGTCAATGGTAACCATTCAAGAGCATTGATATGGAACGGCGATTTAACTTTTGTACTGGGACTACGTCCAAGGTGTCCGGTTATACGAACTTAATGTACACCCCATTAGCCAATCAGAAAACAGTATTTCGTTCCAGAGGGAGATAAGCTGTAATAGTAACCCTATGAGCACAGTGTATATCCACTAAGCTGTAATAGTAACCTCATGAGCACAGTGTATATCCACTAAGCTGTAATAGTAACCCTGTATGTATTATGTGCATCTACCACATGCATGCTGTGTACATTCACCCCTTGGTGTTTCCCCTCCCCTTCTGCCACACAACCCCCCATTGGCAGTGGGGGTGTGTAATCGCTCATCTGCTGGGCGAGGGTCTTCTACTTTTGAGAAATCACTTTGCATTTTTGTCTGTGATATATAATTGATATATAATATATAATCAAGTGATACATAATTACAAGCCCATAAAGTGCTATGCTTAAATCTACTCTGCTGCCTTTTCTATTATCTCACGCTGAGCAGAAACCCAAGAGCTGAACACGGAGTAAAAGGGTCATGGAATAAATCTGCCTAGCGACCAGACCACTAACTTGAGGTTAAGCTTGTGATATTACACATATAAGAGAAATAAAGACAGAGAGAGAGGTAGAGAGAGAGAGAGAGAGAGAGAGAAGGAGAGAGAGAGAGAGGGAGAGAGAGAGAGAGAGAGAGAGAGCGAGAGAGAGAGGGAGAGGTTAAGCTTGTGATATTACACATGTAAGAGAAATAAAGACAGTCTTCTAATCTGGTGGAGGTGGTGGAAGTCACCTTCCGCGGGAGTGAGCTTTCATTAGCAGCAGGGCTTCGCCTGGGAGAGGGGTGGAGCACGAGGGGGTGTATTTTTAGCAGAAATAACAAATGAGGCCGTTCCTGTGATAAGGGGGAGCTGGTCCCTGCAGTTAATGATAGCAGGGCTTGGCTGCATCCATCTAATTTTCACAGGTCAGCCTCCTGTCTCTCATCTTGTCTATGCTTGCCTTAGATACAGAAATTAATATGCCTCCATACACTCCCTTCATCAGGATCACCCCTAGAGCCAGGGTGGCAATTTGGCTCCTCTTATGTTTCATATAAGCTGTCCTATTAAAAACACTAAATGAATTTTCACCCAAGGACAATCCCTCATTTGTTACCAAATTAACATAATTACCACCTGTTTTTGTTTAATAAAAGACATTACCTCAGGGGCATGCAGTCTAGTCATAAAAGTAAGATGAACATAGGCAGCCTCCTCCAGAGTTTATTGACTGTGTTAACTTGTGCTAGTTATAAATCGCCACTTCCCCCTATTTACTGCGGCTAGGATAGGGATATTTTGAAATGCTTTAAGGCCTCCTTTCTAAATGCAAATTCATTATTTATTCTGCATTGTAGGTTATCTATAACCACATTAACGTTTTGCATACAAGACAAAAGTGCAGATTTGAAGCTACTTGCACCTACGTAGACCTGGGGCCGTATTCACAAAGCCTTTTATCTTACCACTAGGAGTGCTCCTAACTCGCGCTAAAACCTTTTGCGTAGGAGTAATTTCTTAAAAGTGATTCACAACGGCTCTGAGACCTACTCATACTAAGGATAATACCAACTCCTAAGCTTAAGATAAAAACTCCGTTGCTATGGATGACGTCGCTTCTCATGCACGAGTTTAGAAGGGGTGAGGACGGTGATTGGTTGTTGACAGGCTCTCTCATTAAAAACTCATTCGTGACGTCTCTCTAACAATCCCACTATATCGACTGAAAATAAGAGAATAACCTAGGCTTCAAATTAAGTCATATTAAATAGTTATGGACAGTGCAGTTAGCAGAATGCACACGCATGATGACAAGTTTGTGCATCCAACGGGAATGACACTTTGCACGTTAAGAGAAATATAAAGCGATCAATATAAAATATGGCAATTGCATGTAATCAAGGCAGTAATAATTAAAGCACCCAGCAAACTGTTAGGCTATTATATTTCCAGCCCTTGACCACTTCAAATACATGCGGCCCTTTAAGCCCTCCAATCTCAATTGATCAAAGCGAAACGAACGTGAACCGTATAGCCTAAGCGAAAGCCTACTGGTCCCAGGACCAATAGCCACTGTCACCCCAGCGGCATCCAGCTGGTAAGTTCTCAAAAACCTGCTGCAGACCGCTCTCCGTTGAAATGCACAAGTCATCGGTACATCCAACTCTTGGATGATGTGGGGTCTACAGTGCGTTGATAGTTTGATGAATTAAACGGCTGAATGAGTGTCGACAGTGTCGTCATTTGCGTTTTCCGCGAAGCCAAATAGGCTATCTTTATGTTTCCAAACATTTCACTTCGGGACACATCGTTGTTTAAAGGCGTCATTGCATCCCGCGTTAATTCTACGACAATATAAGGCCCAATCCCATTTCTAATCTCTACCCCTACCCTTATCCCTACCCCTTTGCCCTCGCTTTTTCAAACGGAGCCATAACGAAGGGGTAGGGAACGCTAGCCCTTGGAAATGGGATAGCCCTTCAACAATTACGTACGTCATCAGTACGAAGCGTCAGCTGTTACGTTACCGGAGAGCGACAGCTGTCACTAACCAGACATAAACAAACATGGCGCCTGCAGTTGTTATTTACACAATGCAACATTTCATCAAACAAGTTTTAAAATCATGAATTACAAAGAAAATACTTTCATTTGTGTGATGCTTTCCCTGCTGTTTCCGACATTTTTAAACGGACTCGCGCGATGTTTGTTCTTTAATGATCACGGGTTCGCAATGCATTGAGGGAAATCAGTCTACCCCTCCGTTTGAAGTGTGCCCTCGGAAAATCTCCGTTTGGAGGGGTAGAAAGCGCTTCCCCTTCCCCTACCCCTCTGTCTTAACGTGAATTGGGATAGCACTACCCCTACACGTGAACGCGCAAAACGGAGGGGAAGGGGAAAGACGAAGGGGTAGGGGGTGAAATGGGATTCAGCCTTAATACCTTCACGGTTTAAGCAATGTCTTTTATCAATTCCAAGTCGGCTGCAGCCATCTTACGATTTTTTGTGAATAGGTCTTAGTGACTTAGGAGTCCTCATGAGGAGTTTTAAGCTGTCCTAGACTTAGGTGCTACTTTTAGGGATAAAATATTTTGTGAATTGCTCTTAGTAAAAAAAATTAGGAGTCCTACATTTAAGACTGACACTCCCATTATTTTTAGGAGTTTCTCCTAAATTCGCTACTTATGAGCTACTTTTAGCCCTAAGATTCTTTGTGAATACGGCCCCAGGTCTATAGGATGCTCTGTAACTTCATCAGCCAAAATGTACAACTTTGAATAGAAAAGACTGCTTGTTGATTCCATTGGCGTCTATTGGTAAAGCTAGCTCTGCTGGAACAAGATACATATTACCCAGCCATCATCATTGCATATCTGTATATGACAAAAATAACAAATTAAATAAGAAATTATTCATTTTATTCTGCTTTTTAATAGTTTCTAAAGTGTATGTACGATAAGCATATAATTGTGTTATAGATTGCTACTGACGATTTCCCCCTAAATATTATGAAAACCATGAGAGAGACAGGTTTGCTATTTTGAGGGAATATATATCATAAGGGATCTTAGATAGTACAAAATCCTTGATCACTGTCGCATTAAACTAACGACACTTTGACATCCTTAAGTTCGAAGAAATTTAGAAAGCAGGGTCTGCTTTGCCTATAAACCTTCCGCACTGGCTGCATTTGTCTACACAGCACAGGTACACTCAAATAAAGCCATTGGCAAATTAACAAAATACACCTTTTTCAACCACAAATAAGAGATACATAACAGCGACTCACGCAGAGGCTCTGGTTAAGGGGCCCGTTCGTTAATCCATCCCTCCACACACACACATGTCTACGCTGCTCTATGTCTGAAACACACACGCATGTCTCTGCTGCTCTACGTATGAAACACACACACGCATGTCTCTGCTGCTCTACGTATGAAACACACACACGCATGTCTACGCTGCTCTACGTATGAAACACACACACGCATGTCTCAGAACAGCTTTTAGGATGCTTTACGCTGCTCTATGTCTGAAACACACACACACGCACGTTATGTTCTCTGAGTAGAAATACTTTAGATTTCAGCTTTCTCAGATTCCAGATACACATGCAAAATCATCGTGTGAGTTGGTAAGCAGACAAGAAGCAATGACAGCCCTAGCTTTTACTGAAGCATGTATTGTCTTCATCCCACCTACTTCTGATGTGTCAGTGGGGCTGCAGAGAAAGCCATCTTGTGGTGCCCCTTCGTGTAGCCATGATGGAGGTCAAAACCTTGAAGATGGATGGCCCACCATGTCCGTCTAGAAGAGGATTTAGGTTTAAAGGAGTAAAAACCCCATGGGAGAGCTGCATGATCCGTGATGACATTTGTCTTTCATAAGTATATCTTATGTTTAGTGCTCATTGTTAAGTTATGTTATGTTATGTTACATCATGTGGAGTACTTATATGTTATGTTATGACTTGTTATGTTATGGTAGTGTGGTACGGTGTCCTGTCCTAAGAATTTCAGTGCCCAGACCGACTCTGTTCTGTGCATCTCACAATAAAAGGCTTGACTTGACTTGACATCAAGGTGTTGACTCTTCAGGTAAGGCCTACACAGCTGCTGATCAGTCTTCTTCAGGCACTAGAAGTCTTTGGCATTGTTCCACAGCCACGAGGCTTAATAATGACAATGCCCTTCCCTCTCACTGTCCTGTGTTCAGACTGCTCCTGATTGGCCCTCAGTGTCCTGTGTTCAGACTGCTCCTGATTGGCCCTCAGTGTCCTGTGTTCAGACTGCTCCTGATTGGCCCTCACTGGCATCAATCTGTGCTCTGATTGGTTGACCATTCTACCACAAGGCTGGTGGTCTCAGGACATGAACATTTCGCTGCTCATTTTTGATTCTCATAAAAGCCTTCCAGTAGCTCCTCAAACTGGTCCTTAAAGGAACAGTCCACTGAAGGTTGTTGATATTTGAATTCATCAGAATGGACAGCTAGAAGGTAAATGTTAAAATGTTAAAATTGCTAAATATTGTCTAGTTAAACATTCCTTTTACTCCTTGTACACATTTCATACATTTCATTTCAGGCACTAAAGCCTAGGCGGACCGCTGACTGGGATGCAATTGTTTATTGCTGCAATCTTTGTTTTACTTCATATTCAGTTTCAATGAAAACAAAGAATGGAAAACTGAACCTGATTATTGACTCTGAGACACTTGCATTGTGTGGTGAGGTGCCCTTTGACCTCCCGTTGGGCTGCAGGGTATGACAGTGATGGACCCTTACCCTCTTTCAGTCACAAAAACAGAAGTGCAAAATCATTTTCTAATGCTTTTTTACACGATCATTTAAAATTAGCTACACGATCATTAGCTAACACGATGTGCCGTTGAACCAGGAGACTGGCAGAACAGTGGGCCTGTTTCGTCTGCATACATATTCCATCCCATTTGAAATCAGACGTCTCCAGCTACATTAGTCATTTACAACATTCTCTCCTCAATATTCCTACCCTCCACTATATTTCTGATACATTTTAGGTCATTCGAAAGGGAAAATAAATATTTTCTTTCAAAAACAAACAAACAATTTGTCAGAGATTCCAAACACTTCCGACGCAGTATGAAGACAACATACGGAAGTGCTTGATACTGGCAGTCTATCTGTCCATTGCAGGTGTTGACAGCATGAGTTCACTCAGACAGTTTCACATGCTGTTCTGTGGCCAAACTGTGGTGCTATGGCATGGAGGAGTGTTATGGTGTTATATTGAAAATACTTCATATAATATGAATATGATTATGAATATTGACTATTAAACACATCAGAAGCACCACGCTCTGCATAAACTCCATAAAACTATGGGCATATTTTAACAAGGGGGCATTCCAAAAAATATGAAATTCTACTTCAAGAGACGCTCAAATAGATCTGTGAGTGCTCACACTATTTAATATGTTTGTAGTCTGTACTATCTTGCAATGCTCAACTGTAGCATTTATATCCTGTTTTAATATTTCAGGCCTAGAAAAGGAAATGAGAAAAAAATTATATACAACACTCAGATAACTCAAAATAAGGGCAGGTAAAAGAATAGTACTCATAGATATGCTCTGACTGTTAGGAATAATACCAGCAATGAAAGATTTGAGGAGGCTGGAGAATGTAGTTGATGTGTGCTGATACTGGCAATACAAGCACTGCAGAACAGCATAAATAATAACTGCTATCATAAAGACTTAACTGGATAATTTGAGGCAGCCATCCTAACAGAAAAGCATGTCGACAAAGTCACTCACTCTTCTCAGATAACTGTGAATGAATGGGCAGAGAGAGCGGAGCTGTCAAGTTTCATTTTCTGTCCAATCTGTGTCATGGGCTGAAAGCTGAATGCATTCAGTGGGTCTGATAACTCCCACAGAAGACCCAGAATGCATTCAGTGGGTATGATAACACACACACACACACACACACACACACACACACACACACACACACACACACACACACACACACACACACACACATACACACACACACACACACACACACACACCACACACGCACACACACACACTCTGTAGTTTTGTCTTTTACACCTGGGTATGTGGCTGCTTTTCCAATAAGACTGAAATGTTACAATGAAAAGTGTGGCAGGACAACCTGATAAATCAGTATGGGAATGTATGAGTTTCTGAAGACATCAATACTATTTTACTTCTTCAGACATCAATTCTATTTTACTTCTTCAGTCAACTTTTCCAGTATTCTGTCTAAAAACACACAATAGATGTATCAGTAACAATTCCTTGCAAAAGAAAAAAATAAACTCACATTTAAAAATAAATACTGAAGGCATACTGAATAAACTAAACTAAATGAATTAATTTAACTCAGGACGGACAGAAATGTGTTCAGTGAGAGGAATATTTTTGTGGTAAATGTTTTTACACACACTCTCTCTGTTTTCCTTTTAAATGTTTCTACACACACACACACAATGTTTTCCTGTTAAAATGGCCTCCTGGTTTCTTGTGGGCTCCGAGGTCCTCCTCTGTCACAAGGTCAACGGGAAGGTTTTAATTGCAGTGGGCTGTTATGTGCTTTCATAGGCTCCGGCATGATAAATGACTCATTGGTTGAAAAGCAAGTCTATATAAACAAGCTTATCTCCTCTTCTCTGTAATGAAAAATGAGTTGTGAGTATCACTGTTAATCATGGTAATTGTTAATGTTAAGAGAGCTGTTTTTCCAAGGTTCCCCATTATTGATTTAATTTTTTTTTTCACATTAAAAGTGTGCTGATCCAACCCCCCCCCCCCCCCCCCCCCCCCCCCGCTTATAATTATCTTAATTAGTTATTTTTGCCTCTCAGACAATTACAATCTCTTAGATAAAGGAAATTGCTTGTCCGACCATGCAGACGTTATACAGCTGATGTGTCTTAGGTTTGGCTTGCCATAACCACCAGATCAATTCTATTTTAACCTTGCTACTGTGTCCTAGGTGTGGTTTTACATCATCTGAAAAATATTATATTTATGGTTAACTCCTTCATGTTGAAAAAGCACTGCACTTACACCTCTTCAACAAACTACTCACAGCAATATGGGAGGGATTTTTTACACGGACCATGTTCATGGCCTTTTACTCAGACTTCTTAATCTGCAATAAAGTTTTAGTGAAATAAATGTTTGATAATGAAGGAAGTCAGTTGCAACATAAATCTAATCACAATGAATCAAATGTAAAATGAACATTTGTTAATTGCACCAAACAGGACCTCAATACATTTATTAAAATGTTACACTAATTCATTTATAAAGGTACTTTACATGTTGTGAGACACATACAGTTATAAATAATGTTGAATCGTTTATCAAATTACTTATGGATTGGTTTCCAACATCTCACACACTAGTCCTCAAACAAAGAGGTCTGGGACAATGACTGTTTGAGTAGTTGCCGAAAATTAGCAAAGGGATATAACAGTTATGAAGTTCATTAATTATCTAACCAACAGCTAAAACAAGCCATGGCCAGTCCAACAGATCTGCGTAGCTGTTATGCAATCGCAAGTAATTAACCTCTTCTATGTGGTGGGATTCACAACAAGATCACTGGGGCATTGATGACACACACACACACACACACACACACACACACACACACACACACACACACACACACACACACACACACACACACACATACACACAGATACACACACACACACAGATACACACACACACACACACAGATACACACACACAGATACACACACACACACACAAGATCACTGGGGCATTGATGAAATAATTATCATAAATTCCATCACTCTGTTCCACTGACACTGTTAATTACTTTAGGGCCTACAGAGCAGTCCTCTCAATCTCTGGCACACACACACACACACACACACACACACACACACACACACACACACACACACGCTCTTGATCACCCCTCTAATTAGAGCATCTGGAGACGTAGCCATCTGGCGCTACATTAGCATCTGGCGCTACATAAGCAGCTAGAAAGACACGCTGACACGCTGATAGTAAACAGCTTCCTCAAATAATTTTTACTGTTTAATGAATATGGATGATTATTTGCCAAAATACGAAAAATGAAAACTGAAGCCTTGTGGCCTATGGCATTAGAGGACAAATAATATATGATATTTCCTGTCATATACGTGTCCATTGGCTAAGTCAACTGAATCAGATTGCAAAAGCTGTAGGCTTAGCAACAAATATGACACAAAAAGGTAAATACGCAGTTTTCTTCTTTCACAGGTATGTTTCTCTGCTAACGCTACACTGTTTTTAAGTATTATATTTTTCTTCTTAAGTTTATTATTGTGTGATTGTACTTTTACTGTTAATATTATTTTCATTTTTGGTGCCGTTTTAACTCCCCCAGCTTTCACACTATCGATTCCATTGTAGCACTGAGAGGACGTCTTAATGCTATGTGCCTCTCGTTATTTTTCAACTGCCATTTTTTTTATATCTTATTTTTCCATTCACATTTAATTGCTTACTATATGTTCCCAGTTCTGCTGGTGCTTAGCTTATGTTCATCCAAATAACGTAGAAGGGTAGGCTAAGTGTTGACAGCTAACCGGTTGGCGCCTTTGCTAGCAGGATGGCACTACGCATGGCTAATATTTTGCATGCTAGTGGTGACACCTGAGTTTCAAGACATCAGGAGGGATATGCTGTATTCTGCTGATCGCTTTTGTGCTGCACTGCGTGTAAGAGCTGCACTGGGTGTAAGTGCAATGGGTGTAAGTGTGCACTAGGTCTAGGCGCTGCACGATTGTTATTCTACTGGGCTTACACTACTCACCCGGTGTAGCACTTCCTGTTTGAGGAGATCTATGTTCTTGATCATGTGACCACCGTCTTCCGATCACTGATTGACAGGCACCACCAAGACATGTGTTCTATTCCACTGGTCAGGTTGTGTGGAGCACTTCTGGTTCACTGCACAGGTGGGCGTGGCCTACAGAGGCCTTAGAGAGGCACAGTCATAAGGCTTCCTGCCTCGAGGCTGCAGGCACTGCGTGCCACCAGTGTTAGAGCACTATTGATTACAATCTTTGATTACACCAGAAACTGTGGTTAATACGTCTGTTGGACACATATTTCTAAGGGATCATAGTGTAAGCTAATAAAAGACACTGCTGACTCCAGAATTATTTTTGCAAGCCGTGGGGTTTCATGACACCCATTTAAGATCTGCTAGTGCATGCCTTTGGGCCCTGAGGAAGACTTATTCTAATTACGTTTTGTCTCTGGTTAGACTCTGCAAAATCTAAAATGGCTTGCAGCGACAGGCTTTCTCCATATATATAACACCTAATCCCACTTCATACAGGATCTAACATCAACCAGATTCAGCATTTAGATTGAGCAATGTTGTAATATAGAATCAGAATGTCTCTGGCAAATCATACCCCTGTGGTCTGTCTCAAGATGAACTATTAAAGTAAAAAAAATGAAAATGGTCATCGTCAAATATAAGAACTGCGACAAGTATTATGTAGCTCTGTAAGCTATGTGTAAGGTATGTGTAAGCTATATGTGTAAACTACGTGTAAGCTATGTAAGCTGTTCTCTTTCCTAGCCTTGCAATTTCATAAGTTCTTGTTATCAGTTAGAGGCTTTTATGAACGTATGCCTGCCAATAGCAGATTTTCTTTTCAGTTAGGCTTTTACATTTGTTCTTACCTGAAATCTTTGCTGTCAAAATAATAAAAGTTGGGCCTTATTCTAGCTCCAGTTTAATGGGAGCGAGACTCATATGGGCCTTTTACACATCAGCAGTAAGAGACCTTCTCTTAAGCATGATTTTAATTAAAGATAAGTTCTTCTCTTGTGTTAGTCCATGCTTAGGCTCCTAATCTGAATTCAATACATCCATATGTTCAAGGTAGGGGGCTAATGTGGGAACAGGGAAAATATTGAAATGCTTTGCACTTAATTTGGCCTTGATCAATTTCAGATTGACTGCACTTAACATGCAAATGGCTTGTAGGTCAAACTTCCCTTCCCCTCTCCTTTACCTGATAGAGTGAATCCCACAAAGCTGGAAAGAGCAACTTATATAATCGAGATCCTAATCCATACTGTACTCTGCTTCCTCAATCATGATCCTAATTCATACTGTTTCCACAATCTATTTGCTGCTCTGTAATTCTTTGCATCCTGCATTATTACGACTATCACTATATTTTGTGGCACTATATACTTGATTTGCATAAAAGAGCAACATCTTTGACCTGTACTGAAGCCTTTCTGATTTAAGGTGTGGAGGAACTTGGGAGGCCAGGGACACACACCAGTGAAGAAGAAATGATCAGCATCCCTATTTCTAACCCACTGTCCCACTGAACTGATACAATGCCCGTCTTGCCAACTTGCAACTAATTCAATTAATTCGTTTTTGCCTGTTCACATTTGTATAACTGATATTTGTAAGATTTCCTTTCTGTGTACACCTAAAGCAAGGAGTTTTTTCATGGCCCATACTGCTGTGAAGAAGAAACATGGAAGAACACACAAATCAATAACAGTTTTCCACATGGCATTGCTGAAAATGTATTTTAATAGATGGCACACACACACACACACACACACACACACACACACACACACACACACACACACACAAACGACTCTTAATAGATGGCAATGCTGGGTGGCTGATCCGGAGTGACTGGAACAATTTGACTGATTTACATGGCAAGTATTCTCCGATGCATTTGTTGAAAGCATGCAGACAGCATCAGCGATAAATCTCCTTTCACATAGATTTTTATTTTGTCCAGTGCAAGGGGTAATGGTGATTACTGATAGCAGCATTAGTCTGAAGCTGTGAATAATTTCATACAGCACAAAAGCCATTTGTAAAACATTGAGAGCATGTCATGCACTGTAATGTTTCCCGCTAAGACAAATCAAGGAAGTTTCAGATATTTAATTTGCAATTATGGCATGGAACCATCTCGGCCCTCATTACCACCCCGCTGTGAATGTGACAACAGAAAATGGGAGTTGAATGATAACAATAACAACATCAGGAGGAAGATAATGGGCTTGGCTGCGGGTGCAAATAGCGGCGGCATCAGTAAATGCTACGTGAAGATCTCTCCAGGCCAAGAGACTCAGTCACACTAATGGTCCTCCCAGGAGACTCACAAGGGGCTGCTGAGACAAGATATACACACCTACACACACACACACACACACACACACACACACACACACACACACACACACACACACGCACACACACACAACAAACATCCACCGTTCAATGGAGTTCTCTGACTACCGAAATGCTCCTCTGCTTTGTCTTTTGAGGGCTTTATTTCTAGCGCATTGGTTCTTCACTTGCAGGGAGGTTGTGTGATAAGCCACGAACAACACCAATGAAAGTAAACAAAAACAACACCAAGGAAGGTAAACAAAAACAACACAAAGGAAAGTAAAAAGACACAAACAAAATGATTGTGAACATTATGTTCACACGGCATCACCCTTTGAAGACCCAAATGAACAGTAATTAGGTATTTTAAAATACAATAATGCTGTCTATCTACTATCAACACATACATTACATTTAACACTAACTTGTAGAAAATAATAAGAACACATTTTCGTACCTTGAAAAATCTGTATCATTTTTAATGATAAAACTTGTAAAGTGATAAAGATGAAGATATACATGTGAAAATATTAAGGCTAATTAATGCTAATAATTTAGCTTATTTTCAGGAGAACTGGAAGTTCACACTGTCAATAACACACAGGGTGAAAGCCCTGACACTCATTTCCATCTTTACATATTTCTGGTGTATGTACCAAAAAAGAGTGTAAAAAGAGACTGTATGTATATTTCAAGTACATGATATGTATGTGTGTGAGAGAGAGAGACAGGGTCTGTGTTTGTGGAGGAGAGCGAGAGAGAGAAAGACTAGACACAGGATGGAATTGAAAAGATTAGCTTGATTTAGCTGCTTTAGATTGCCTCTGACTGGAAATATTTGAAAGCCACAAGGGGCCCCTCGATGTTATGATATGGCCACTCAACCCCCTGTATGTTCGGCTCTGGGCTCCTGTTATAGAAATCGAATTGATATTTTGTAAACTTCATTTGTTGATAATATAATCTGACAGGGACAAATGTGCAGGTGAATTGTTTTCAAACAGACTCTAAATAAAAGTTATTACAGAAATAAATGTGGAATTCTTTTGTCTTTCCCTCCTACAGCTTCCACAGAATTGTCCTCACAGTCCCTTTAAGGCCCTGAATATGTATCCATTTTGGGGGTAATTGAATTGATACTGTCATGTGCCCGGGCCAGAAGAATCAGCCGGCAGGTCGAATGGCTCAGGTGATTGAATTGGAAAAAAGGGAGAAAAAATTTCCTCTGCCACACGCCCCACTAGGTCACAGTGGCATCATAAGATAGACACACCTCACTGTTTCTTTGTGATTACACAGACGGCACCAATTGTCTTTCCAATAATCTGCCCCGCTGATATAATGCAGACTTTTCCAATTCCACAGGCTCCATCTTGAACCTCAGATGTGTTACATATTAATTTCCTTCCCCGTAAAATTTGCTCAGCTTTAGTTCAAATTCAGTTAGTCGGATTGATGAAAGTGGCAAAAGGATACGACATTTACTGATTCTCCCTTTTCACCTTTGATTAGCTCCACTTGTGAATTATTCCATTGCTGTCAGAGTGCTATTAAGCTGCCGGTGGGCTGGAGAAGGGAGTGAGAGCCGGAGCCCCAGACAGGCCCTTCAGGGGGAGCAGGGATTGAGAGAAAGAGCAGCTAGGCATCTCTGTTCAGCCCAACAGCCACCACAGTAGAATACGTCAAGAAAATAAAAGCTTGCAAGTTTTCGTATAGACGTATTAGGGTATAGACACAGCAATGAGAGCACCATATCTCTCTAAATGAAGTACTTAACACTTCTCTTACAGTTTGCCTGCAATGGGAAACTGTTATTAATTGTAACAGTCCCAATACACACCCAGAACAATTTGTTTGTATTGACAGACTGGAACCATGTAACAAACTGCTACTCAAAACAAAATCACCAAGCAAGTGTAGTTATTAATATTACTATTATATCACATTGAACCTGTATCTTTGCATCTGTTATGCAAACCTAGGTTTTCAAAAATAAATCGCCAGTGGTGGCCTGCTCAAATAAATACATGATTGTTTACACTGACTGATCTCTGATACTGATGAAACTAGAGGCCATGATCAGACAAACGCAATAATGGTTTGAAGAGTTGAACTTTTTCCCAAAGTGCCTAAAGGGGCTAAAGTAAAAGGCCAGAAATAAAATGATACACATGTTTAAGTGAACTGAAATAAAGTGATACACATGTTTAAGTGAACTGAAATAAAATGATACGCATGTTAAAGTGAACTGAAATAAAATGATACGCGTGTTTAGGTGAACTGACATCTCACAGCAGTTGAATAACCGCTCTTATGTAACATGATGAATGAAAGTCTTATAATGATGCCAAATCAACTATTCCATCACCCAGACCAAAAGGCTTACACTCATTGCATTATTATTAATTCAGATAAGAAGTCTGATTGTCAAATCATCGGTAAAGGCCCTCCTTCACAGGACATCATGCACTGTGTAGCGCACAACAACAACAACAATAACAACAACAACAACAACAGCAGTACAACATGCGCTGTCTGCTGCCCACAACTGCTAAACAAAACAACATACCATACCATAGAACCTAAGCTACAGGATATGACAACAACAACAACAAAGCAGCATATTTGAATTCACCACCCACTGGTATAATGACTTATCGTAAACAACAACAAGTATAGCAGTGATGTGAGATGTTAAATCGGGTGGCAGTTTTTTTTAACTATTTACTGTGTCTGCGCTAACAGATAAATGAAGAGTAAACTTGTGAGTGTTAGGGTTCATTGATATTGAACTCCACAGACAGATTTCCATACATTCTTACTTTGCTACTTACTTTCATACATTAAATCAATATGTTAACTTAGTGTTAAATAATAAATCATAATCCTAATATCTATTCCAAAATAGTATGAAGAAGGTCTATATTTGCTGGGGACAATTTCCTCTCTCCTAAACATGGAAGGGGGACACATCCCCCCTGATCTCGGCTGTGATTATGGCCCTGCTATAAACAGTCACTTCCGTCTGCAGGATAGATCAGAATGCCTCCATAAAATTAATCTCCACTGGCAACCTTCTAACCTTGCAGGGTGGAACATTTGCCATAAAACACTAATTGCTTATTGACCCTGATTTTATATGAAGATAACCGCTAGCACACACACAGGCCTGAGGCGGAAGCTGTTCTAGACACGCCAGAAAAGTGTATTTTCTATTCATTCATTTAGAAGACACTTTTATCCAGAGTGACTTACAACCAAGATATATATTATATCTGTATTTATCAAGCCGAATGACCCATGACCTTAGAATTGTCAGCAACTTACTCGACCAGTTTAAGTATGAGAAGACAAATTCTTGCAATTTGAAGGATTTACTCAAAAGGTTTGACTTGACTGCTATGACATATTATCACATCAATAAGTCTTGAGAATGTGTCTAGCCATCTTTTGTTAGCAAGCCTAGTAGTGCAATGGTGATTTCTAGCCTGACTATAGGGTGAGGTAACCACTCATATTTTAAAAACAATGATCCATAACAATATTAATTCTATGGTTGTTTCTGTACAAAAGAGCAAAGGAGTTTTGTGATATCTGAAAGATTTTCTATCAAATTTACAAGAAAAGCCAGCAATACTATGGTAACACTTTATTAAAAGGGTGAATGTGTAGTTAAACGTTCATAAAACATCACATAAATGTTTTGACAGTGGTCGTGATCAGTGATTAATATGAAAGCAGTGGGCTGTGACGAATAAAGACTTAGACCAAAACACAGTGTTTACTATTGTAGGACCCTCCTAAATTTAGGTGATTATTTTTGTGAGTTAACAAAGTTTCAAATAGGAGTATATACCTTTATAGTAAGTTAAACATATTACTGTGAAAATAATGTTTTCATTGTGAAAATGCCTATGAATATGTAAATTTTTTGTGAGAGTTTCTGCCAGTCAGAGAGGTGGCGCTGACAGCCAATTAAATAGTTAGATTTTGTTTTGATATGAGTAGAGGGGGAGAAAGAGACAAGATTGCCTGTTAAGACTGGATGTGACTGGTCATTTTAAATCAAGTGATTTAGAAAAATATAGTTTCTGGGGTTCATATAAGTTTAGACATTTAAGTTAGAACGCTTCACATTTCCCAACGGGACTACCTCTTTCTGCAGTTACAAGAATCTTGCAAAAGCCTGCTGTTGAAGAAAAGTTTGTGAAGTTTGTTCTTGAATTGATTTTCATTAGCGCCAACAAAAGCGTGCTGACGCTGTTACGGAAAGTGCACCAACTTTAAAGTTATACTGGCCAGTAGGACATTTGATAGTTTGTTGCTATGTCTGCAAGGTTTAACTGTTCACTTGCTAAAACAAATGTGCTACCATGCCATTCTGGGTAAATAGCAGTTAAAGAAACCTGATGTGTCAATAAATACGTCATTGTTTGTTTCTGTTCCAAATTCAAAACTGTGTCTGAGTTGGTTGAGAGATTCAGAAGGTCACTACTCTTTTGTCATATGTTCACTCTAATCAGAGCTGTAGCGTATGGGATTAAGCTACTTGCAGAAACAGTGTCAAAGGTATCCCAGTGCATCCCACATCATCCCTAGACAAAGTCAAATGAGCCATATCATTGGCTGGAGGGCAACACTATGTTTACTGAGTTAAAGTTCCAAGGTACAACCCAGAAGGGAAATCCACAGTTCAGAAACAGTCAAAAGCACACAGGCAATCAAATTCAAAACACTGGTCCAGAAACAAGGTTAAGGATAAACAGGCCGACTCAAGCAGGTAAACACATGGTTAAGGATAAACAGGCCGACTCAAGCAGGTAAACACATGGTTAAGGATAAACAGGCCGACTCAAGCAGGTAAACACATGGTTAAGGATAAACAGGCCGACTCAAGCAGGTAAACACATGGTTAAGGATAAACAGGCCGACTCAAGCAGGTAAACACAAGGTTAAGGATAAACAGGCCGACTCAAGCAGGTAAACACATGGTTAAGGATAAACAGGCCGACTCAAGCAGGTAAACACATGGTTAAGGATAAACAGGCCGACTCAAGCAGGTAAACACATGGTTAAGGATAAACAGGCCGACTCAAGCAGGTAAACACAAGGTTAAGGATAAACAGGCCGACTCAAGCAGGTAAACACATGGTTAAGGATAAACAGGCCGACTCAAGCAGGTAAACACATGGTTAAGGATAAACAGGCCGACTCAAGCAGGTAAACACATGGTTACACAAGGAGACGGCTTGGTAGAGTCTCTGTAACAGGCTTTAAAAAGCCAGTGGCTAAAAGGTAAACAGGCATCAGGTGTTCAGAATTCAGGTGACACCGGGCAGTACTGGTGTGGGTATGGCTGATGTAGGTGATGAGACTGACAGGACGGGACTGGGAAGACTGAGAGCACTGATGGTACAGGGGCAGAGACTGAGCACTGATGGTACAGGGGCAGAGGGGCAGAGCTGAGCACTGATGGTACAGGGGCAGAGGGGCAGAGCTGAGCACTGATGGTACAGGGGCAGAGCTGAGCACTGATGGGAAGACTGAGAGCACTGATGGTACAGGGGCAGAGCTGAGAGCACTGATGGTACAGGGGCAGACTGAGAGCACTGATGGTACAGGGGCAGAGGGGCAGAGCTGAGAGCACTGATGGTACAGGGGCAGAGCTGAGAGCACTGATGGTACAGGGGCAGAGGGGCAGAGCTGAGAGCACTGATGGTACAGGGGCAGACTGAGAGCACTGATGGTACAGGGGCAGACTGAGAGCACTGATGGTACAGGGGCAGAGGGGCAGACTGAGAGCACTGATGGTACAGGGGCAGAGGGGCAGAGACTGAGAGCACTGATGGTACAGGGGCAGAGGGGCAGAGACTGAGAGCACTGATGGTACAGGGGCAGAGGGGCAGAGACTGAGAGCACTGATGGTACAGGGGCAGAGGGGCAGAGACTGAGAGCACTGATGGTACAGGGGCAGAGACTGAGAGCACTGATGGTACAGGGGCAGAGACTGAGCACTGATGGTACAGGGGCAGAGACTGAGCACTGATGGTACAGGGGCAGAGGGGCAGAGCTGAGCACTGATGGTACAGGGGCAGAGACTGAGCACTGATGGTACAGGGGCAGAGGGACAGAGACTGAGAGCACTGATGGTACAGGGGCAGAGGGACAGAGACTGAGAGCACTGATGGTACAGGGGCAGACTGAGAGCACTGATGGTACAGGGGCAGAGACTGAGAGCACTGATGGTACAGGGACAGAGGGGCAGAGCTGAGAGCACTGATGGTACAGGGGCAGACTGAGAGCACTGATGGTACAGGGGCAGAGGGGCAGAGCTGAGAGCACTGATGGTACAGGGGCAGAGGGGCAGAGCTGAGAGCACTGATGGTACAGGGGCAGAGACTGAAAGCACTGATGGTACAGGGACAGAGGGACAGAGACTGAGAGCACTGATGGTACAGGGGCAGAGCTGAGAGCACTGATGGTACAGGGGCAGACTGAGAGCACTGATGGTACAGGGGCAGAGGGGCAGAGGGGCAGAGACTGAGAGCACTGATGGTACAGGGGCAGAGGGGCAGAGCTGAGAGCACTGATGGTACAGGGGCAGAGACTGAGAGCACTGATGGTACAGGGACAGAGGGGCAGAGACTGAGAGCACTGATGGTACAGGGGCAGAGGGGCAGAGCTGAGAGCACTGATGGTACAGGGGCAGACTGAGAGCACTGATGGTACAGGGGCAGAGGGGCAGACTGAGAGCACTGATGGTACAGGGGCAGAGGGGAAGGGAAGAGAGGAGGCAAGCAGAGGCTCATCTCCTTGTCCTTTAATTAGGAGGTTGAGGGATGGGTTTGAGGGTTTGAGGAGGGCAGACGTGATTAGTGAACTAACAGTTAGCAAGTTAGCATGTAGGTAGCTATATATTGCAAGAGTGCATACTAGCAACATATTCATTGAGGTATATTAATTATATTTGGACCAAAATTACACTTGCCTAATTTTTACCACCCTAACCCTAACAAAAGCACACTACCACTGCCTGGTGACTCCTCTTTCAAACCAAAAGCACACTACCACTGCCTGGTGACTCCTCTTTCAAACCAACAGCACACTACCACTGCCTGGTGACTCCTCTTTCAAACCAAAAGCACACTACCACTGCCTGGCAGTGTTGTGCATGAACGCGTTCAAAAGAACTTGTTCATTGAACACGTTCATTTTTACGAGGACGATGAATTGAACACAACCTAATTAGAAATAATGAATTTGAACGGTGAACACGTTCATATTATCTGGGTCCGGTGCAACTGGGGTCTAGCTAAAATGTTACAGAATGTTTTCCTTCTACTGAGGAGAGACGATGTTTAAATCGAATGCTTGCAACCTGTCATTGCTCAGGCCATAGTAATTATTTGTTAAGTTGCCAAGACAGAGCATGATTAGGTAAATTACCATATTTGGTAATTGCGTTGGTCATGTGATAGTGTTTTGATTTCTCTTCACGGCTTATTTAAATGGAGTGGCAGTTAACATCGGGAATATTTTCACATAATTGAACATTGCACTTTGTTGAAGTTGTGTGCGTCCATGTAGCCTATACGTAAGTTTGACTTTGTAGCCTACCTTGTCATTACGTGTTTGTTATAGTTTAGCTTGCTCATAATTGTTACGAGCACTGTCACTTAATTAATCTAGCAGGATGGTACTGTTTGTGAAGTCGCTTAGCATAAACTGCTAATGTAGCCTACAAATACCAGGGTTACAGGGTTTACCTTTGCTGACTTTCGAGCAGTCATTAATTTAGTGTACATGCTCTTGTCTATCTTAGATTAAGCCAGTTGCATACCATTGCTTAAGAGGTTTGCATTCTTACCGTTAGTTCCCGGTATAATTAATTATTTAAATGGTAGCCTACAACAGGGCTGTGTATCTGATAAAGTTTCCGACAGTAAAAATCGCACCTTTCTGTGCAAACTATGTCCTCCTGGAAAATGAGCAATTATTTAAAAAAATGAAAATGAACTGAACTATGAACGAGTTCAGAATTGAAATGGTGAACTATGAACGTGAACGATTCATATTTACTTGTATGAACTGAACTTTGAACGAGTTCATGTGAGGTGTGAACGTGCACAACACTGCTGCCTGGTAACTCCTCTTTTAGACCAAAAGCAGTGAGACTGTCAAAATTTGCAGAGGCTGGTTAGTATACAGTATACTGACGCCTAGCCTCTTATGTATTCCAAATGATCGCTGGAAAGTTTAGTCATACTTCACATTTTTAAAGGAATCGTTACAAAATGTTGGTATCACATGCACAAATTAACTTCATTGATTGTTATTGATAGGTGAAAATTCACCCTAGTTACCTCAGGACTCCAGAGCTGCATGTAAGTATATTTATTAGACAAACAAACAACAACAATTGCAATCGGGCTCCCCTCCCAGCACAAGGCTGAAAGTGAAGGCAATGATAAACCCATCGAACAAGGTTTATATAGTCAGAAGTTTAGCTTTCAGCAGGGATAACCACGTGGTGGAACTCTCACGTCCGAGGCTCCCTGTCTTGCGAGGATGGCAGTTTTGCACAAGGTCGGAGAAGCACAGTTCCCTTCTTATCTCCTCTGGTCTAAATATGCTCTTGTTCATATGCAGACTAAGTGGCACCTAATATTCTAGTTACACACACACAGAGAAAAGTCATGCATGCTCCTACTTTCATAAGCACATGATTCATACAAGGAATATATTACATATTAATACAAGGCACTTGATTATTATATTTTTAAGTCATTAACAGTGTTTGGAAATAATCTCTATCAGTTATAACCATCCATGACAGCATACCATCTGCCATATATATCTGAATGTAAAACAATGTCAGTTCTGTTTGTCCTATGAAGGTTCAAGTAAAGTGGTATCGAAAAGCATCAGGGGCACGTTTAGCATAGAGGCCCATCTTAATATCGGTAAAATCTAAGAACCATAGCAGACTAAACGTTTTTTATTGCTGATAATAATGAGATTGTCTACAATTCTTACTGGGCGATTAAGACTCTTGATTGTAAGAATAAGTGACTTCATGTAGACCTTATGCACCAAAGACCATAGAGTGTATAAGAATAAGTGACTTCATGTAGACCTTATGCGCCAAAGACTATAGAGTGTTAGAAACAATAATTTAGTTTAAGGTCTGACAGATAAGAACCTTTGGTCACATTTTATTTGGATGGTCCCTTATTGACAATCTACAGATGCTCAAAATATAAACAAACTATCTGTTGAAACTCTGTTAACTATAATTGATGGTTAAAGTTAGGTTTAGGGTTTGGGTTTGGTAAAGGAGATGTTCAGCGAACAAATAGAAAGACTGAACTTGAATTTCAACAAACCATTTGTAAAGTCTCTGTCGGCGGACTATCCAAATTAAGTGTTACCAAACCTTTAGCATGCATAATAGCGGAGAACATAACCTTTCCCCCCGAATTATATGATGCTGTCTACCTTTCAGTATGAAAACTTCAAAGAATGCTACAGGTATTGTTGATAATAAGACTGAATAGAACTAAGTGATTTAAACATAAAAAGCATTTGGAAAGCTTCAACTGGCATAAAACTATGTTAGAAGATATCACATGCAACAAATCCATTAAAAAACAATCCATAACCATTCCAGGTAAAAGATTTATTAAACGTAGCAGTAATGTAGTTATTCTCCGAATGATACCAAGCAAGGGCTCATAAAAAAACAAGCAATACAATGTTATGATCATGGATCTGTGCCACACTTTAAACAGTTCAAACAATGCTATTGGATTACTGGAGAACTGCTTATTGGAACTCTGTTCATTGTCCTTTAAGTATTCTGTGATACTCTCTCTTTTAAAACGCCGAATCGATTAATCAATTTTCAACCTCTGTTTATGACTTCAATGAAGATGATGTAGCTTACTGCTCAAAACAGTTTTCCCAGAGGCAAAATCTATATTTGTTTAATGACAAGTGAATATTCTGCTGCAAGACAAGGCAGCTTTGATGTTATACTGGAAATATTTCCCAAAAGTAACCACAGACAACAAAGAGAGAAACACAACATTGTAAAAGTGCCTTGACACTACAATATCACTTAACTGATTTCAAACTCATTTATTATAACACGTGTGTCTATAATGGCGTGTACAATAATGTTGTTGTGTAAGGGATAATGTATTGTCCGGAGGTCATTAGCCAAAAATAAATCCCGACGGGGCGAACATCACCCCAACGCGCAGCGGAGGGTGTTGTTTCGTCCTGAAGGGATTTATTTTAATTTATTACACGGTTACTTGCCAAAAACGATAGAAGACATTCCTCCAACATACCTCTTGTTAATGATTTAGTTGCCGTTTCATGAGTCCCGTTTAGAAATAAATAGTTCTTCAAGCAAATATAACTTTGACGTTTCAGGTGTTGCATAGCAACCCATTACTTGCTGACTTCAAATTACCATGAGTCTGTTACGTTAAAATTACCGGACTTCTTGCTGAAAGATATGAAATATGTGAATTAGAAGCACAAAACCCGTTGCCAAGGACAGCGGTCATTATCTTTTTGCAGCGGTCTGTTAGCAGGAATTAATGTATGAAAGATCGTTGGGATGGCCCAATGAAATCAATGGTACTTTTTGGAACATTCTGAAGAGCCGTATAATAAGTAAGGGATAATGTATTGTCCGGAGGTCATTAGCCAAAAATAAATCCCGACGGGGCCAACAACACCCTGACGCGCGGCGGAGGGTGTTGTTTCGTCCTGAAGGGATTTATTTTTGGCTAATGATCGACGGACAATACATTATCCCGCTTATTATACGGTTACTTGCCAAAAACGATAGAAGACATTCCTCCAACATACCTCTTTTTAATGATTTAGTTGCCGTTTCATGAGTCCCTTTTAGATATAAATAGCTCTTCAAGCAAATAGAACTTCGAAGTTTCAGGTGTTGCATTGCAACCCATTACTTGCTGATTTCAAATTACCATGAGTCTGTTACTGGACTTCTTGCGGAATGATATGAAAGATGTGAATTAGAAGCACAAAACCCGTTGCCAATGACAGCGGTCATTATCTTTTCGCAGCGGTCTGTCAGCAGGAATTAATGTATGGAAGAACGTTGGGATGGCCCATTCAAATCAACGGTACTTTTTGGAACATTCTGAAGAGCCGTATAATAAGGTATTATATTAGAATGACATTTTGCCCCAGTTTTAGGAACAAGGAAGAGGTAAACATTCTAGCACTACTATATTGGACAAAGTATTTAGTACATAATACATAACATACTTTAAAAAAAAAAGATTTAAATGTAGATTTCTTTTTCTGAAAAGGGTTGTGAGAAGCTGAACATTTCCCTTCTCACTGTTTCAAACATTCCGTACGGGTTAATGTGCTTTACCGCGACAGGCGGGAGTAAGAGACGGTGACTTCATTCATTGACACACACGCACGCACGCAGCCACCATTACATAGCATCATCACATAATATGTGAACCCTGAACATTGTTGAGAGTGTTGGGGGGTGTTTGGTGGGTTTGTTGTGCTTGTTGGTTCCACTGTGTAAGTTTGTAATGATGTCGGGTGTTTACCGTAAGTTTGGTGATTTGTTTGGTCTGTCGCGATATACAACATTCATACATGATATTTGCATACACCTGCTGTTGCTCAATTACACTGATATACATACTGTTTACCCACCATCTCATTCATTTATCATGTGCATTGCAATAGAATTCATAAACTGGTTAACATGTACTCACACTTCCTTGTTCTCACGCTCACGCACATACTGGTCCCATCGCGAAAGCGCGCTCGCGGTGGAATGTCACTTTTACATTGTGTCACCAGTGGAGGGAGCGGGGCATTAGGTCACAGGGGTGTTTGTCATGTTCACATTTCACGTTCGTAATTACTGTGCATTGTAGGGTTATTTACTGTTGGGTTAAGTGGTGATTCAAAGCATAACCATACCTGTGTTATTTAATAGACATTTCATGTGTTAAATAAGGATTGTTAAGAGTGAGCCAGATGTGCTTGGTTTCCCCATATTCATGGGTCAGCCCTATGAGGCCAATTAGTGGCAATAGATAGGCCTTCTTAAGAGGCTAGCTGAGTGCCATTCGGGGAGTGAAGGTAGAAGGACAGCTTTCCTGCTGAGAGGAGCTGTGTACCGAGGTAATACTGTGGAACTACATTTTGGATATTGAATCTTTGTTTTGTTTGAAGTACTTTGTTTTGTGCTGTTATTACTTTTGCTAAAATCCTGATTGGGAAAGAAAATAAATCTTTTTGCATTTAAAACGTAAACCACTGCTCCTGCAAGTCTGTTTTCCACCATCTCCAAAGTCCACATCCCTAATCGTGGGCTGGCCGCGGCGGTCACTCACATTTGGTGTCAGAAGTGGGATTCTGTGGCGCCCTAGAGGAAACTGGAGAAAAGAGGTGGCAAAAGAGGTGCGAGGCGTGGGCGAGGTCGAGCGCAGGCTCGTGGCACGTGGAGCAGGATGGAGCGTAGGCTGGACCGGAGTGACCCACCAGAGGGCAGTGGGACTGAGGAAGTGCTACAAGGGGCAGACGGTGGACCAGCGGAGACGGCACAGCAGAGGCGACATGAGCAGCCAGGTGATATAGCTGGGTTGTACACCCTGCTAGAGAAGACTTTGAAGTCCCAGGAACGGGAGGCTAGTAAGCAGGAGCAGAGATGGCGAGGGGTGCAGATCCAACTGAACCAGCTCCGTGACGACGTTGAGAAAAATCAGCCACTACGCTCACCATCTCTGTCGCCTCAGCAAAATCTACCGTCACCACCGCAGCCACAGCCAGATCTACCGCCACTGCCGCCGCAGCAGCCACAGCCAGATCAGCAGCCACCACTGCAGCTTCAGCCCCAACTGCCAGGTAATGCAAACCTGGACAGAGATGGCGCCGCTCCAGTGGCATGGTCACGAAAAGCTGTTCCTAGGTATGTGGAAGGTGAGGATATTGAGCAATACCTCACCACCTTTGAGCGACTTGCTAGGGCCTATCGCTGGCCCAGTGAAGATTGGGCGGTGTATATCGTGCCGCACCTCAGTGGCAAAGCCCGCAGTGCTTATGTCGCAATGGATATAAACCACAGTATGGATTATGCCAGAGTGAAGGAGGCGATCCTAGAAAAATATGAAATAAATGAAGAAGTCTACAGGAACAGATTTCGTGAGCCAGATGTCAGGCCGGGAGAGTCTCCTAAAGAACTCTACCAGCGGCTGAAAGACACGTTCCGTAAGTGGATTAGACCTGAGCAGAAGTCGGTCGAAGAGGTAGCTGAAGACCTCATCCTGGAGCAATTTTACCGCACCTTGTCACCTGAAGTCAGGGTGTGGGTGAAAGAGCACAAGCCCCAGACTGGCCAGCAGGCTGCAGTACTGGTGGAGAACTTCCTTGCAGCCCGCCGAGGCCCGAAGACCTTCCGTGCTGAAACTGGACACAGAGCCACGGCCCCTGGTAAGCCAGATGGGTTTGGTGGTGGTCCTAGACCTAGAGAGCAAAGTAGAGGGAATGAGAAAAGCCCCTATAGACCCTATAGACCGTCTAGTTTTCAGAGAGAACGCCCTGCCAGTCGTGTGGTGTGTCACTACTGTCACAAAGAAGGTCATGTGCGACCAGATTGCCCAGCTTGGCAGCCTAAAGCCCAAGGACACTGTTGTCTCCCCGGGTCAGAGGAGCAGAAACAGGGGGTTATGGGTAGGTTGCAGACTGTCCCAGTGCTAGTGAGTGGAAAAGGAACGAGTGCCCTCATTGATACAGGTAGTTCCCAAACACTAGTCCAGCCCCATTTAGTGGACCAAAAGTCATATATCCCTGGCAAGAGCCTGACAGTTATTTGTGTAAATGGTGATGAGCATGTGTATCCTGTAGCCAAGGTGTATGTAGAGGTGCAGAGCCAGACTTATCGCCTTACTGTAGGGGTAGTTGAGGGTCTCAGCCATCCAGTAGTCCTTGGACAGGACATATTGATCTTGCCTGAGCTGGTGCAGGCCCATAAGCCGGTAAATGTGGTCATGACTAGGTCACAAGCAAAAGTCCAAGCAGAAGAACCCCGAGAGCTTAGTGAGCTCAGAGAGATGCCATTTTTTGATAGCTTTGAGATAGCTAAAAAGCTAAAAGCTAAGAAAACCATAATGCAGAAAAGAAGAGAGAAGTTAGTGGGGACCCTTAGGAGGCAGAAAGATGTAGATAGCACTCCGATAGAGAGTAAAGTGTGGGAAGACATGACCCTGGATATAAAGCGGCTACAGAGCCAAGATGCTTCTTTGACAGAGGCCTGTAGTAAAGTCAGTAGTAAAGATGGTGTGGCTACAGGTGTGAAAGCGTCACTCAATGGAGAAAGTTTTGTGATGCATGGAGGTGTGTTGTATCACCAGCCAGAGGGAGAATTAGCAGAGCAGCTAGTGGTTCCCACAGTCCTGAGAGAGAGAGCCCTGTCACTGGGTCATAGTATCCCCTGGTCAGGTCATCTCAGCACTACCAAGACGTTTGAGAGAATTGCGGCTAGATTTTATTGGCCGGGCATGTACAAAGACATTCAGGGCTATTGCAAGTCCTGTAGTATATGTCAGGTCACGAGCAAACACAAGACTAGCCCATTTCCACTCCAGCCACTTCCCATAATTGAGGTTCCTTTTACCAGGATAGGGATGGACATTGTTGGGCCTCTTGAGAGAACACCAAGAGGGCACCGGTACATTTTAGTGGTGTGCGATTATGCGACACGCTACCCTGAGGCGTTTCCACTCCGTAAAGTAACGGCCACCACCATAGCGCAAGCCATCCTCCAGCTGTTCTCGAGGGTAGGGATACCCCAAGAGATAATCACAGATCAGGGCACAGCATTTTTATCCAAGAAGCTAAAGCAGGTGTATAGCTTACTTGGGATTAAGGGGATACGGACCACACCCTATCACCCCCAAACTGACGGCTTGGTTGAACGCTACAACCAAACCATAAAGAGCATGCTGCGGAAGTACGTGTCAGCCAATGGCAAAGATTGGGACCGCTGGCTACCATACCTGCTGTTCGCATACCGGGAGGTGCCCCAGGCATCTACAGGTTTCTCTCCATTCGAACTGCTGTATGGGAGACCAGTGCGAGGCCCCCTGGATCTGCTAAAAGAAGCCTGGGAGGGACCAAAGGCACCGGAGACCCACAGCATTCTTGCCCATGTCCTGCAAATGCGGGAAAAGATGGAGGAGATGACAGAGCTGGTCCGGGACAACCTGGAGAAAGTGCAACACCGCCAGAAGGTCTGGTACGACAGAAAGGCCAGACAAAGAATTCTTCAGCCGGGGCAGAAAGTCCTCCTGCTTCTCCCCACATCTGAGAACAAGCTGCTAGCTCAGTGGCAGGGGCCATACACCATTACCCGGAAGGTGGGGCCTGCCACATATGAGATCAACATGCCTGGGCGGAAGAAACCAAAGCGGGTCTTCCACGTCAACCTGCTTAAAGAGTGGAGGGAGAGAGTTCCCGAGAGCAGTCTACAGCTCATGGTGCAAGCCGTTGGAGAAGAAGAGGATACTCCAGAGCAGTTTTTTCCAACTGCTCAACCACTTGCACCCCCGTACCTAGCACACCTTACTCCACAGCAGCGGAGAGAGCTGGAGGCCATCATTCCTCCGGGTCTGTGTCGGGAGACACCTGGAGTCACCACCCTAGTGGAACACTCCATTCCGCTAAAAGATAGCACACCGGTACGTCAGCGTATGTACAGGATCCCAGAGCGTCTTCTGCCTCTACTTAAGGAGGAGGTGGAGGAGATGCTGTCCCTGGGGGTCATCGAAAGATCCCACAGTGAGTGGAGTAATCCCGTTGTGCTGGTCCCTAAAAAAGATGGGAAAATTAGATTTTGCATAGACTTTAGAAAAGTTAATGCACAATCACACTTTGATGCTTACCCTATGCCCAGGCTGGAAGACCTGATTGAACGGCTGGGTAAGGCACGCTACATCACCACCCTTGACCTATGCAAGGGTTATTGGCAGGTGCCGCTTGCTAGGCAGGATCGGCCCTATACTGCCTTCAGAACCCCTCAAGGGTTGTTCCATTTCCTCGTTATGCCCTTTGGCCTACAGGGGGCACCTGCGACCTTCCAAAGGCTAATGGACCATGTACTTGAGGGCACGGAGTCCTATGCCGGAGCATACCTGGATGATATAGTGATCTATAGCACCACCTGGGAGGATCACGTGCGTCATCTGGCTGATGTTCTACGCCGCATCAAGAAGGCAGGACTCACAGTGCATCCCAAGAAATGCAACTTCGTCAAACCCGAGGTCCGGTACCTTGGATATGTGCTGGGCAGGGGCCTGATCAAGCCCCAGAAAGATAAAGTGCAAGCCATCCAGGTTTGTCCCCAGCCACAAACCCAAAAGGACGTGCGGTCTTTCCTGGGTCTGGTAGGCTGGTACCGGAGGTTCGTGGCAGACTTCTCTACTCGAGCTGCACCTCTTTCAGACCTGACCCGGAAGTCTGGGTCTAGTCGAGTGCAGTGGGGTGCAGAACAGGAGCGGGCCTTCAATGACCTGAAGGGGGCCCTGTGTCAAGAGCCAGTGTTGCAGAGCCCAGACTTTGACCAACCCTTCACAGTGCAGACTGATGCATCCGGCATTGGTCTTGGCGCTGTGCTGCTCCAAGGGGAAGGGTCTGACCAGAGACCTGTGGCTTTCATTAGCCGCAAATTGTTCCCCAGAGAGACAAGATATGCAGCTGTGGAACTTGAGTGTTTAGCCATAAAGTGGGCTTTGGACACTTTAAGATATTATCTGCTTGGCAGAGACTTCAAGTTGGAGACGGATCACCGAGCGCTTCAGTGGCTCGGCCGCATGAAGGACTCTAATGCCCGGATTACCAGATGGTTCCTGGCCCTGCAGCCCTACCGGTTCCAGGTCCAGTATCGGGCTGGAAAGCAGAACGTTGTTGCTGACTTTCTGTCTCGCCACCCTGGTGTTGAGACATCAGAGGGGGAAGGAAATGTGAGAAGCTGAACATTTCCCTTCTCACTGTTTCAAACATTCCGTACGGGTTAATGTGCTTTACCGCGACAGGCGGGAGTAAGAGACGGTGACTTCATTCATTGACACACACGCACGCACGCAGCCACCATTACATAGCATCATCACATAATATGTGAACCCTGAACATTGTTGAGAGTGTTGGGGGGTGTTTGGTGGGTTTGTTGTGCTTGTTGGTTCCACTGTGTAAGTTTGTAATGATGTCGGGTGTTTACCGTAAGTTTGGTGATTTGTTTGGTCTGTCGCGATATACAACATTCATACATGATATTTGCATACACCTGCTGTTGCTCAATTACACTGATATACATACTGTTTACCCACCATCTCATTCATTTATCATGTGCATTGCAATAGAATTCATAAACTGGTTAACATGTACTCACACTTCCTTGTTCTCACGCTCACGCACATACTGGTCCCATCGCGAAAGCGCGCTCGCGGTGGAATGTCACTTTTACATTGTGTCACCAGTGGAGGGAGCGGGGCATTAGGTCACAGGGGTGTTTGTCATGTTCACATTTCACGTTCGTAATTACTGTGCATTGTAGGGTTATTTACTGTTGGGTTAAGTGGTGATTCAAAGCATAACCATACCTGTGTTATTTAATAGACATTTCATGTGTTAAATAAGGATTGTTAAGAGTGAGCCAGATGTGCTTGGTTTCCCCATATTCATGGGTCAGCCCTATGAGGCCAATTAGTGGCAATAGATAGGCCTTCTTAAGAGGCTAGCTGAGTGCCATTCGGGGAGTGAAGGTAGAAGGACAGCTTTCCTGCTGAGAGGAGCTGTGTACCGAGGTAATACTGTGGAACTACATTTTGGATATTGAATCTTTGTTTTGTTTGAAGTACTTTGTTTTGTGCTGTTATTACTTTTGCTAAAATCCTGATTGGGAAAGAAAATAAATCTTTTTGCATTTAAAACGTAAACCACTGCTCCTGCAAGTCTGTTTTCCACCATCTCCAAAGTCCACATCCCTAATCGTGGGCTGGCCGCGGCGGTCACTCACAAGGGTACAGGAAACAGTTATACAATACATTTTTTTTAACATACCTTTACCTTTAAAACATAGCTGTAAAAATGGATACAAAAAGCAATAAAGGGTATTTAAAAATAAAAAGGCCAAGGCTTGAAAATGAGGAAGAACTAAGAACAACTCCCCAGGGTCACCCAGTGGTTTAGCAGCAGCAGCAGCACCTCGAGCACCCGCTCATCCAGACGACACCGGGACAGACATCCTAACCCATCCTGATCACTTAGATTGGTGCTAGTGCTGGAACCCATGACTGGCTGCCAGTAGGTCTGTAGTAGCTTCACTTTTACTGTGCTAAGGCTCAGAGATGTCATCCAGTAGCATGTTAGTATAGAGACATCAAGAAACAGTCTACTTACACATAGCTTGACGGAGCAGCATCCAATAGCAGGTTAGTATAGGGACATCAAGAGTCAGTGTACTTACACATAGCTTCATGGAGCAGCAGACTAGGAAGTGGAGGGCAGGGTGTAGAAGTGTGTGTGTGTGTGTGTGTGTGTGTGTGTGTGTGTGTGTGTGTGTGTGTGTGTGTGTGTGTGTGTCGTTTATATTTTTCTCACACAGCTACTTTCCCATGTGGTTGTTTGTAAAGCCTCACTGCTTTTGCTGGGATTATAGTCTCCAAATCAGTAGAAAAGATCTTGATAGGCCCAGTATTTTAGTCTTTAAATCGGTAGAAAAGATCTCAATAGGCCCAGTATTTTTACCAGCCAATTAGAGAGGTATGGACAAGGGTTTGGGTGAAAACAAAGACTGTCAATCTGACAATGACAATATGGCCGCTGTGGGGGCGGGGGCTTGGAAAGGATGATCTGAGGCATTTTGATCTGTTTTGACATAACTAACGTGGCTAAACATGAGGGAAAGTTACGACATACTGACCATATGTTGCCTCATTTCTCCATGAGGTTCTGTAAATGTAATGTACAAAATGTCTGTATTTAATGTTGCATTGTTGAGGAGTCGGTGTGCCTGACATTAGTCCTGATCTGATCTAATCTTTGATCTGTAAATGTAAATTTAAAGATTAGAAGTAATGAACTACACTCCTAACCCAGCTGGCATCCGATGGAATGTGTCCAGACAACAGTGAACAAAGACAAGAAGAGCTGACAGAGCCACTCTAGTCTTACTGACTCAACAGAACCCATAGCTTCAGAGAAAAAATAACATGCCATTTATAACGCTCACAAAAGGATTATACATTTAGCTGCCGTCATGAGGTTTTTGCTAATGACCAATTAGGCCTAATAAGTTATTGAAAGACTGGTGTTGAACAAGGACTAGGACATCAGCGATCTGCATCATCCAATGAAAAGAGAGATAGAACAGGACTAGGACATGAGTCATCTGCATCACCCAATGAAAGGAGAGATAGAACAGGACTAGGACATCAGCGATCTGCATCATCCAATCAAAAGAGAGATAGAACTTTCTCCAGCTTTATAGTAGCAAAACTGAAGCCCTTCTTTTTGGCACTCCACACCAGGTTCAGTCATCCTCCTTGACTCATCTCACCTTCGACAGCCAGGTCATCCCCCTCTCCTCCACAGTCACTAATCTCGGAGTTAGGTTTGACTCTCACCTGAACTTTAATGATCATATAAAACACCTGTGCAAAACCTCTTTTTATCATCTAAGAAACATCTCCAAACTTCGCCCCACTTTAACCCTATCAGATGCAGAAAAGCTTGTCTCCTCAAGACTGGACTATTGTAGTTCACTTTTCTATGGGCTCACTGTCAAGAACATCCAGAAGCTGCAATACATCCAAAACAGCGCTGCCAGGATTCTGATGAAGGTCCGGAAATATGAGCACATAACACCAATATTACACTCACTACACTGGCTCCCTATCTCTTTCCGGATTGACTACAAAGTCCTTATAATCACCCATACATACATAAATGGACATGCACCTCCCTACCTGCAAGAATTAATTACTCCCCAAACCTCCACCTGCACCCTCAGGTCTTCAAACAGTTTGCTCCTCCGCATCCCCAAAACCAAGCTCCACACCATGGGCGACTGGGCCTTTTGCTCTGCAGCGCCACACTTATGGAACAGCCTCCCTGACCACCTAAGGGCAACGCAGACGCTGGACTCCTTTAAAGCTGGACTTAAAACTTTTTTATTCAGGAAGGCATTTCTGGCCTTGTGTTAAATCTTTTCTGTTATGCTTATGTTAACAATTTAATTTTGTTTTTATTTTATTGTATTATTATAGTTAATTTTTTAATATGTAGGCACTCTGAGATTCTTTGGAATGAAAAGTGTGTTAAAAATAAAATAATTATTATTATTATTATTCTCATTATTATTATTATTAGTATTATTAATAATAATTATTATTATTATTATTAGAACAGGACTAGGCTTTGAGTCATCTGCATCATCCAATGAAAAGTGTGATAGAACAGGACTAGGACATGAGTCATCTGCATCATCCAATGAAAAGAGTGATAGAAAAGGGACTAGGACATGAGTCATCTGCATCATCCAATGAAAAGAGTGATAGAAAAGGGACTAGGACATGAGTCATCTGCATCATCCAATGAAAAGAGAGATAGAACAGGAATCACATTTGATCTCTCCTCCTCTCTGACCTGTGACCCTGGTGGCCATGGTGACAAGAGCAAAGAGGCAGAACATTATTTGGAGATAAAAGATCCAGTAAAGGGGCAGAGAAGGGGCAAACCCTGAGCCATGTTGGTGCTGTGACTATTTCATCTTCCATGGTAACTTAAGCACAAAACAAAAGCTTTCACACTCCATGGACCACTGCTGGAGAAGAGAGATTGACTGGCACACACACACACACACACACACACACACACACACACACACACACACACACACACACACACACACACACACACACACACACACACACACACACACACACACACACACACACACACACACACACACTGCTGGCCTGGAGAGATTGACTGGGAGTACTATAAAATTCATAGCCACTGAGGCATTCCCTCTCTTCCAAGATATATTGTGATATTGTGACATGGTCTCGATAAACCTGGCCCAAAAGCTCCCTGTGATGCCAAAGACCCCCCCGCCCCCGCACACACACACACACACACACACACACACACACACACACACACACACACAGTGACAGTACTCCTTGGCTAAATGTGGGGATAACTTTTACATTTGAGGACATCTGCTATTCAATGGGGTGGAGTTTTTAAGGCAAGGCTCTCAACTTGTGTGACATTGGATAGATATCTGCAATCGATGATAGAAAGGCTTGGACAATCATCCTTGTGTGTTTGGGTGTGTGTGTGTGTGTGTGTGTTGGACAATCATCCTTGACCTGAATTTTTTAGATGTCATGTGGATACTCAAAGCTACAGAGGTTCTACCTTACTGTTTAAGTTCTCTTTATTTGTCACACACACTTTCAGTGAGCAGTGTGCACACACACACACACACACACACACACACATACACGAGGAGCAGTGGGCACACACACACAAGGAGCAGTCAGCACACACACATTAGGAGCAGTGGGCACACACACACACAGACAAAGAGCAGTGGGCACACAAACACACAGACACACGAGGAAAAGTGAGCACACACACACACAAGAGGAGCAGTGAGCACACACACACACACACACACACACGAGGAGCAGTGGGCACACACACACAAGGAGCAGTCAGCACACACACATTAGGAGCAGTGGGCACACACACACACACAGACAAGGAGCAGTGGGCTGCAGTGGCACTCCTGGGGGGCTGTCGGGGTATGGTGCCTTGTAAGGTGTGTGTGTGTAGGTCTTGTAAGGTAAGGTGTGTGTGTGTGTCTTGTAAGGTAAGTTGTGTGTGTAGGTGTGTGTGTGTGTCTTGTAAGGTGTGTGTGTAGGTCTTGAAAGGTAAGGTGTGTGTGTAGGTGTGTGTGTGTGTGCGTGTCTTGTAAGGTAAGGTGTGTGTGTGTGTGTGTCTTGTAAGGTGTGTGTGTAGGTCTTGAAAGGTAAGGTGTGTGTGTAGGTGTGTGTGTGTGCGTGTGTCTTGTAAGGTGCCGTCGGGGGTACAGTGGCCACACACAAGTGCTTCACCCAACCATGGGGTCCTTCACACGGTGCTTCACGGGTCCATAACATTCCAATGTGCACGGTTGCACCTCCGATGACTCACAGCAGGGCATCCAAAGTCTGACACCATTTGTAGCGAAGGGAGAGCGCGGTCACCCCACCTGGACTCCAACCCGGGTCTACATGGTGCCAAACATGCGCTCTGACCGCCACACCAAAGATTCCGGCTCAATGGCATGGCAGTCAGAGCACTTACTCATCTGTAGTGACGATCACGTCATCACACATATTTACATCATTTGAATAAAGATTTTATATTGAGGAAAGGTATAATATAGAAGTAGTAAGAAATAAGATAACTACTTTGAAATTAACTAAACGTAACGCAAAGCGTTACAAAATATGACCGCCGAACTGTTCAGTAGGTTTTGGCACAGAATGAGTCATGGTTGTCAGTGTGTTTGTGTGTTTTGTGTGTGTAAATTGGTTTGTGTTTCATTTTTATGTATTAAAGGTGCATGCGTACATATGTCTACTGTGTGTGTATGTGTGCATACAAATGTCTACTGTGTATGTGTGTGTATCAGTTGCAGTTTTGACCATGCATTATGGTGCAGATTTGACCATGTCAGCCAGAGATACCTGCAATTACATCACCTCATGTTTGCTTTTTCATTTTTAAGTAGGTTGCGCTATACATAAAATTAGTGGTTATGGGATGGGTTGACATGGCCCCTTTAGACAAACATACAAAAAACATGTGGCCCTCCTAAGCCCTACAGTTCTCGGGATATTCGTAGAAAACTGTGTCAGCCCACCTACAGGCCAGTTGGTGTACAGTCACATAAAAAAAAAAATATTGTATGGCCCCCCATGGACAAAATTGCACAAAACTTGGCATGCATTCAGAGGGTCTCAAAATGACCCACCACTCTCAATTTCGTGCACTTTCGACAATATATGCACAAGTTATAAGTCACTGGAGTTGTGAAGAGTGCATAGTTTGAGGGTCGGCCACGCCCACACCCTTCAAACTTTATAAAAGACTCATAACTTTTAATTCCCCATTGCTGAAGAGTAACCTGACCACGTTTGAAGGCATTACCATTAAATCTGTAGGAGTTCAATCACATGCGAGGTGGGGAAACAAAGTGAAGTTTCCAACCACCAACAGGTGGCGCTATAGGTGATATCAGTCAGGCATATGTACGCCCTGGGCCGGATCCAGTGTCCACCCTAAGACATTGTCTCTGGATCAATCTATGTACGCAACAGTTATAAGAGACTTTGTGTTTTGTGGCAAGCACTAACAAGTTGGCAAAGTTTGAGGGTCTGCCATGCCCACACCTTCCGACTAATGAGAAAATCCAATATAACTTTTAGTCGCCCATGGCTGAAGAGTAGCCGGACCACATTTCAAGGCGTTACCATTAAAGCTGTCGGAGGAGTTCGATCAGAGGCGAGGTGTGCAAACGCCGTCAAAACGCATCTTCCACTCAAAATGGCCGACTTCCTGTGGACCTGCCACCATGGCGTCGAGAGACTTTTTGGTGCGTCCAAGCATGATGAAGACGTGAACCGAATTCCGTCAAGCTACGCCAAAATAACCCCAATGCGCAGGTTTTTTTGCAATGTTCTAGGGGGCGCTACAGAGCCATTTTGCTCCATTCATGGACAAAAACTCTACCGAAGATGGACGGTTACAGGCTTGATGTCCCTGGCAATAAAACACCTCATTTTTGCTTTTTAATTTTTAACTAGGTGGCGCTATGTAATGACTGGTTATGGTATGGGTTGACATGGCCCCTTGACACAAACATACAAGAACAATTTGGCCCTCCAAGGCCCTACGGTTCTCGGGATATTCGAAGAAAACTCTGTCGCGCCACCTACAGGCCAGTTGGTGTATAATCATATAAATCAATTCCACGAAACTTAACGTGCTGTCAGAAGGTGTCATAATGATCCCACACCTCCGATTTCGTGCAGCTCTGACCTTGTCAACTTACAATTAAAATGTTTTACAACACTCCATTTTTGCTTTTTCATTTGTAACTAGGTGGCGCTATACATGAAATAAGTGGTAGTGGAATGGTTGACGTGGCCTCTTAAGACCAACATACAAAAAAAATATGGTCCTCCTAAGCCCTACGGTTTTCGACTTATTCACAGAAAACTGAATCGCCCCACCCTCTTTAAAAGGGGTCCATTCCGACGGGGGTGCAACAGATCAAAACGAAAATCAGTGGTTCCACGCTAATCTAGTAAGGCTACATGCCCACCACATTTCGTGCAGGTGTTTCAGTGTCCCGGAAATCGTTGACAGAAAATCGGCAAACTGAAAAAAAAGAAAAAAAAATAACCAATAAAAAACTCTGACTAAACCTATATGACCGCGGCGGTCATAATAATTATTACCTTGTGATCTCTTCTTTTCTCCTCTAAATTGTATTTTTAAGAAGACTGCAATAATCCAATTTTAAATAATGCTCCTATTAAAATAGTAGTGTTATAATGTGCATATAACTTACCTAGACATTTTGAATTCACATATCTGGTCTTGTATTTTGCATCTGTTTACATACCTGTATATAAGTGTTGAAGTCACTGAGTAAGAGGCTAGAATGTGAGCTAGCATCTTCTGCTATCCAGGCACTGTCATTGTCAATCTTCTGTGAATCATGCTGTAAGAGAGAATGGTAACCTTAGATACTACACAATTTTATCTTCATATACAGATGTATGCATAAGTACACACTGGTATGTATCGGCTGAAGTCAAGCACCAATATGATGAACACAATATATATTAATCTTACTTACTGTAATCTCTTAATAGAGAGGGGTTTGATTCTCTTTTTACCATAAAGACGTAAAACTTCAAACTGTCAACTGTCAACTGTACAGTCCAAATACCTGAAAGTCACCTGAACAATGGATACCACAGAATATTCTGGATGTTGTATCTTCTTGAGAATGGAAAGGGTGAACCCCCAGCCCATACACACTTACACACAAACACACACACACACACACACACACACACACACATATACTAACAACAACACTAACACACAAACACTGAGTATCATCATTAGCAGTATTCTCGTTTGGAAACTGATAGAAAATAAGTCGCCTTTACAGTTGGCCATTAAACTGTCATTTGGGCAACTGTGCATGAAGGGGGCACTGCGATAACGTACAGTGCTGAGGCAGAACCAAGTTTTTGAATCATGGCTACCTACAATGGATCTAAATCACCTTTTGCTCTAAAGCAGTCAAGGGTTTCATTAAAGAGGTAGTCATTCAGCAAGATAAATATTTTCAAAATGGGAGCAGGACCATGTGCATCACCTAAATCATAAATCAATTCATGAATGTGTGTGTGCATGTTTTTGAAGTGGTACTGACAGCCAGGGACCAATTTAGATTTTCTATTTGCAAAGGTTTTATCAACAGTGTTGTTGGACCAGCATCTCAGCCTATTTTACCCGCTCCAGACACATAGACAGTGTGAGAGTGTCTGATAACAGTTTATGTTGTGATATTACCACTCGGCGACGGCGGCAATATACCCTCTATGTCACTGAGGAATAAACCAGGATGCGTTTTCAACCTCTTCGAAGGAACAGTTTTATCTGAAGTTCAACACTGAACATGAAAATAACAAAAAGTTATTTTGGTCAATCAATAAATATGGTACATATCAAAGCGTTATTTAAACATGATAACTATCTACCTTTCACTCCAAATTAATTGTTATCAGCTGTCTTTGTCATGGTTGCCAATGTATCCAAATCCCTGAGAGTATCGGTGTAGAGTCCTTCTCATGAACCGCTCACTGATGGGAGTTTACGGGAGGTGTTTAAAGGAACCATAAAGGGGCAGCCTTGATGGACAAATCAGAAATCAGAATAATATAAGTGGATACAACCCAAAACTGATGCTAACTCTGGATAAAACAAACCTCAGCCATGTTTCCAAACTGTGTATCTTGTGCATTATATATAAATAAATCGATAAATATATATATATATATTATAAATATATATTATATAACACCTGGCATGGAAGTGAGATAAATATGGTATTTGCAAGTTCCTTTGTGATGTTGGTCTTTTATTGCTGGGAGAATGTGACCATCCAGAGGAGGCGCGGTGAGATTGAATGCCAGCGAAACCTCTAAGCTTGAGCGTCTAGAAAAGAAATTCAATTAAATGGGATTTTAGTGTTCTGAATACACGGGAGTCTGTGTGTGTGTGTGTGTGTGTGTGTGTGTGTGTGTGTCTGTGTGTGTGTTAAATGGGATTTTAGTGTTCTGAATACACGGGAGTCTTAGCGCTTCTGATAAGGGCTCTGGTGCGCAGACACAGCCTTTATTCCAGACTCTCTAAACGTGTAATCCCTGCTCAGAGCACAACATTGGAAAGCAGAAATATCAATGCACCCGAGAACCAATTTAAACACATCAAATCACTAAAAGGAGTGTGTGTGTGTGGGCGGTGGTGGGGGGAGGGGTGGGTATAACTGAACTTGAATGTCCTGTATCTTAAAGGCGATGGCCATATGAGATGTTACATCCCGCCCCTGAGGAGAATAACAGACTAGTATACACACACATATCCACTAGTACTCCAAGATGTGCTATTATTCAAGGGGATACTGATTCAAAGATGACAGGGATTTTCTCTCTGAATGTCTGTCATTATCTACTATTTATTTCTTTTTGTGCTAAAATCTTGTCATCATAAGACTGAATGCAATACAATTACACAGTCTCCAGACATATTTTATGAAGAGAATTGTCCGTATAGTGTGCATATGTTGCGTTTCATAACAAGTTTCACGCAAAAAACGATACATTGGGCATCTAGTTTCAGAATACTTTTTAAATAAAGTATATTTTGTATGATGACACATTGTGTACACAGGAGCTAGTTTAATTCACAATGACACATCACATTCAATTCAATTTGGGCAAATTTCAGTGTTGTGTGGTTTTGGGTGGTTGACCATATTTAATTTGTTCTAATGTCCATAGGTTTTGATACAGTATCTTTTACAGTAATTCTGCTTCTGCATTCCACAACATTGTAATGTGGAATGATAGAAACGGCCATTAATTTGTAAATTAGTCTTAGGGACTACTTTTTAGTTTTCACAAACTTAGGTGCTACTTTTAGTGCAAAGGTGCTTTGTGAATAGTGGCCTAAATTGTCAGAACATAGCCTATGATAAACGACACAAACTTCTGACAGCAAAAAATGACAGTTTATCTTCAGTTATTTATGCCTATTAGAGCTATCAATGTTACAAACATGTGGTTTGTGAGTTCGTTGTTGAGAAGGTTCAGCCATTTATGTAAGCAATACACCCATAGAAACCAGCCAACATGAAGAGCATTTCTTACATTGAGGCGTTACAATTTTTTGTTTTATAAAACTTGATCTCAGTTGCAGAGAAACACACAATTGTACTGCACATGCAAAATCCAGAACACCTCATATGCCCTGCAAAAAAAAAACTGCATTCAAAACTCAATAATCCCTTTTCAAAAATTAAGTTTTGCATCAAAGGTAAACAAAAACTATGTCATATAGACGGTCTGACATCACCCCTTTGCTCTTTTTCTTTTTCACTGGCTCCCCGTTGCATACAGGATTCAGTTTCAGATCCTCACTATTACCCATGGAGCAATGAAGGGCCAGTAGGGGATGATCTACTCCACTCCCACCCAGCTCGCTCTTTCTATTTCTGATCTGGGCATAGATGAGCGTGGCCTCTCTGACGTGGAACAAGACTGCTTAAGGGGAGCCCAGCATCCTGCTACTCTCGGGACACAGACTGAGACAGACCATTTGTTCTTCACACTGTACCATTGGTTTAGAAGCACAGACCATTCGTTCTTCACACTGTAACATTGGTTTAGACCATTCGTTCTTCACACTG
>NC_137925.1:28853526-28861026 GCF_963457725.1 Sprattus sprattus | reverse complement strand
ACATACTCACACACCACGATCTAGTGTATGGAGTACCGCTCCGTCGTTATTAACTCTCTGCCTAGAACTACTCACCTGGACGCTAATGCTAACTACTACTCACTGAACCTCCTCCAAGTGTAATGTGTGTTAGTGTTGCTTGACAGAGATGTGTGTGTGTGTGTGTGTGTGTGTGTGTGTGTGTGTGTGTGTGTGTGTGTGTGTGTGAGTGTGTGTGTGAGTATGTGTGTGAGTGTGTGTGTGTGTGTGTTAGTGTTGCTTGACAGATATGTGGCCTTGTGTCGGTCTTGTTTAAGCACCGTTCATGAGAGAACTATTGAACCGATTGAAAGTACCTAAATAATACCTTTCACTTTAACGCTACGGCTACACCAAGCACGGAAATTCTTCCGTGTGGAAGTGTGGTGTGTGTGGTTCCCTTATGGATGACATGTGGTGTGTGTGTGGTGGTGTGTGTGTGGTGGTGTCTGTGGCTCTCTTATGGATGACATGTGGTGTGTGTGTGTGTGTGTGTGTGTGTGTGTGTGTGTCTGGTGTGTGTGTGGTGGTGTTTGTGTGGTGTGTGTGGTTCCCTTATGGTTGGCATGTGGTGTGTGTGGTGTGTGTGGTTCCCTTATGGTTGGCATGTGGTGTGTGTGGTTCCCTTATGGATGACATGTGGTGTGTGTGGTGTGTGTGGTTCCCTTATGGTTGGCATGTGGTGTGTGTGGTGTGTGTGGTTCCCTTGTGGATGACATGTGGTGTGGTGTGTGGTGTGTGTGTGTGGTGTGTGTGTGTGGTGTGTGTGTGGTGTGTGTGTTGGTGTGTGTGTGGTGTGTGTGTGTGGTGTGTGGTGTGTGTGGTATGTGTGGTTCTCTTATGGGTGACATGTGGTGGGTGTGTGGTGGTGTGTGGTGTGTGTGTGGTGTGTGTGTGTCTGGTGTGTGTGTGGTGGTGTTTGTGTGGTGTGTGTGGTTCCCTTATGGTTGGCATGTGGTGTGTGTGGTGTGTGTGGTTCCCTTGTGGATGACATGTGGTGTGTGTGTGGTGGTGTGTGGTGTGTGTGTGGTGGTGTGTGTGGTGTGTGTGGTATGTGTGGTTCTCTTATGGTTGGCATGTGGTTTGTGTGGTGTGTGTGGTGTGTGTGTGGTGGTGTGTGTGGTGTGTGTGGTATGTGTGGTTCTCTTATGGTTGGCATGTGGTGTGTGTGGTGTGTGTGGTTCCCTTGTGGGTGAGATGTGGTGTGTGTGTGGTTCTCTTACGGGTGACATGTGGTTTGTGTGTGGTGTGGTGTGTGTGTGGTGTGTGGTGTGTGTGGTGTGTGTGTGTGGTGTGTGTGTGGTGTGCGTGTGGTGTGTGTGTGTGGTGTGTGTGTTGGTGTGTGTGTGGTGTGTGTGGTGGTGTGTGTGTGGTGTGTGTGGTATGTGTGGTTCTCTTATGGGTGACATGTGGTGTGTGTGTGGTGTGTGTGTGGTGTGCATGTGGTGTGTGCGGTGTGTGTGTGTTGGTGTGTGTGTGGTGTGTGTGGTGTGTCTGTGTTGGTGTGTGTGTGGTGTGTGTGGTGTGTGTGTGTTGGTGTGTGTGTGTTGTGTTTGTGTGTGTTTGTGGTGTGTGTGTGGTGTGTGTGTGGTGATTTTGTGGTGTGGTTCCCTTACTGATGACATGTGGTGTGCTTCAACAGAATGTGGCAGTGATGCAGCATGTTAAATGTTGTTACCTTTGAACCTTTACATTACAATGTACACTTTTGCTATTACTCAAAAAGCGCTTTGAGCTTTTAACCCCATTTCAGGGGGCACCAGAAGGGGACCCACCTGCCTGAAGCAGGCCAGTAGGTAATCACTCACCCCACTTCCGCTTTCTAGGAGAGCTCAACCCCCCTTACCTGTCCACCATGTCATGCATTCTGGCGTAGAAAAGTTTCCCACCTCCTACCCAATCTCTTCCTTTTCACTAGTAGCTTTAAGCTCACATTTGGCCTCATCTATAGAGGGTGTCAGTGGACATCACTCACACGCGATCTCTGCTATAAGCATTGCAGGACCACGGCCAGTGACCAAGTCAAACATGCTTATTAATAGCACTCTAAATCAAGAATTATGATGGTCAAACTAGTGGAACAATCCTTTTACAATAATCCAAGTGGCTAACTTGTCCATCTCTTAGTTAAATTGACACTTTTTTAAAAGCCTTTTTTCATTTTTATGTGATATTGTTGTCAATCACTTGCTTTGTTCATGTTTGTTTTGGTCTCATTCATTTGGTCTCCTTCTTCAATCATTTCAGCAATGTGTGTGTGTGTGTGTGTGTGTGGTTGTGTGTTTGTGTTTGTGTGTCTCATTCATTTAGTCTCCTTCTTCCACCATTTCAGCAGGCAAGAGTATTTCTGCGTTTAAAGCTGACCAGATGATCCCAGGAGGTTCAGGTCATAATTCATGTGCATAATTCAATTACATTTAATTGTATTTATATAGCGCCGTAACAATAGGATTGTCTCTAAACGCTTTTATAATGTCCAGTTGACGGTCAGTCAAAAGTAAGCGAGGATATTTGCCTTTAAACAGCATTTAGACAGATCTTTGGACAAAATCTGCTATGTACATTGCAATTAAGAAATATGATAATTTCAATGCCTTTGCCAATTAAGACAGGTCAGGCTTGATGAGCCATTTTGAAAGGTCATGAAAGCTAATATAAATCATGTCACCTACTGAATTTCAGAAGTATAAGTATAGAGGTGAAATTTCCAAGCTCATTATTTTTAGTGGACAGGCACTCCTACTCACAGATCCTCCTAGTCACTGTAATATAGTGCACAACACTTACCTATTTAAAGAGGCATTATAGTGATTTGGTTAAAAAGAGTAAAAGAAAACACAATACAGGCACGGTTTGTAGTGGCATCTGTCAGTGGAATGGAATATACACTATTCATAATTATAATTCATAATGAGATCAAATTCTCTTGTTTTTGAGGGTTTGACCCAGAGCACATAACATAGTGAAGATAATAATGGGATGGAGTCCTAGGACACACACACACACACACAAACACACACAGAGTGAAGAGGTCAAGAGTGAAGAGTGAAGAGGTCAAGAGTGAAGAGTGAAGAGTGAAGAGTGAAGAGGTCAAGAGTGAAGAGTGAAGAGGTCAAGAGTGAAGAGTGAAGAGTGAAGAGTGAAAAGTGAAGAGGTCAAGAGTGAAGAGTGAAGAGTGAAGAGCCTGGGTGGTTAGTGTGTGTGTGTGTGTGTGTGTGTGTGTGTGTGTGTGTAAATGTGTTGTGTGTGTAAATGTGTTGTGTGTATATGTGTGTAGTGAAGAGCACATAACATGCTGAAGAGCCTGGGTGGTAAGAGGGGACACCAGGTTTGGTTCTTTCTCCTTCATATCAACCATCAAGATGAATTTCAGGACATTACACAAGATGACTATAAATAAAACCATAACTCAGAAATGGAAAAGCCTGCATTATGTTGCTTTTAAGGCTCAATAGGCAGTGATTCTTCCACAGAAAACTAAATGTGAGAGAAAAGAGAACGAGGGGAAGCATATTGTAAATCCTTTTACCTCCGACCATTTCTCCAGTGCATGAGTCTGAAGAGAGGGTTTATGCTAGTAATTTCCTATTAAATGAATTGTCAGTCCATCTACGCTACAAAGAAGGAAAAATATGTGTTTGTCAGAACTCAAAGTAACAGTATATTTCAGGCAACACCTAACATTTTTGTTTCCCTATTCTTCCTGGGGTCCAAGGCAGCAGAGACAACTACACATTTTTTAATTTGAAGAAAGTACAATTACAAGCAAATTGAGTTGCATTTTCTTGGACCTTGGTTTCAAATCATTTTGCAACTATCAAAGGTTCCTTCAAAAGGAAAACAATGTTAGGCACAAGCAGGGGAATTTAGCATTAGGTGTGTGTGTGTGTGTGTGTGTGTGTGTGTGTGTGTGTGTGTGTGTGTATGTATATATGTGTGTGTGTGTGTGTATGTGTGTGTGTGTGTGTGTGTGTGTGTGTGTGTGTGTGTGTGTGTGTGTGTGTGTGTGTGTGTATGTGTGTATATGTGTGTGTGTGTGTGTGTGTGTGTGCGTGTGTGCGTGTGTGTGTGTGTGTGCGTGTGTGTGTGTGTGTGTGTGCGTGTGCGTGTGCGTGTGTGTGTGTGAGGGCTGGGGTTAGGCAGAGGCAGGCGAAGTTAGCGTTAGATGCCACTGTATTACACCTTATGACACATTCACTCAAGCAGGCCGCTGCGCGGGGGTCATTACCCCGCGGTCACCGGCTCTGTCAGCATGTAATTAATACTCTAGCTTTAGCATTTCACCATAATCACAGCAGGCCATGGCTTTGAAATGGTTCCCTGGCTTATGAATGGCCTTGAGCAACCGTCTTAATATGTATTTTACGAATGAGAAGCTTTGCATTATGCAAATCGCTGGCTGGGAACAGGTGACATTTCTACAGCGAAACACGAGCAGCAGCCCAGCCTGTGTGTGTGTGTGTGTGTGTGTGTGTGTGTGTGTGTGTGTGTGTGTGTGTGTGTGTGTGTGTGTGTGGGTGTGTGTGAAACACGAGAGCACCAGCGCAGCCTTCTCTGGCCACTGATCTAGACATTAGTATCTGTCAGAGGCAGGCTCCTGAGCATTGATCTGCATAGAAACATTTTAATTTTAATCTCTGTGGTTTAAGGTGGAATACTGGGATGGGGCTCTTTGTGTGTGTATATGTGATGGGTGTTTGTTGTGTACGTGTCGTGTGTGTATATGTGTTGTGTGTGTGTTGTGTGTGTATATGTGTTGTGTGTGTATATGTGTTGTGTGTGTATATGTGTTGTGTATGTATATGTGTTGTGTGTGTGTTGTGTGTGCATATGTGTTGTGTGTGTATATGTGTTGTGTGTGTGTTGTGTGTGTATATGTGTTGTGTGAGTTGTGATGTGTATATGTGATGTGTGTGTATATGTTTTGTGTGTGTATATGTGTTGTGAGTTGTGTATATGTGTTGTGTGTGTATATGTGTTGTGTGTGTGTTGTGTGTGCATATGTGTTGTGTGTGTATATGTGTTGTGTGTGTGTTGTGTGTGTATATGTGTTGTGTGAGTTGTGATGTGTATATGTGATGTGTGTGTGTTGTGTGTGCATATGTGTTGTGTGTGTATATGTGTTGTGTGTGTGTTGTGTGTGTATATGTGTTGTGTGAGTTGTGATGTGTATATGTGATGTGTGTGTGTTGTGTGTGCATATGTGTTGTGTGTGTATATGTGTTGTGTGTGTGTTGTGTGTGTATATGTGTTGTGTGTGTGTTGTGATGTGTATATGTGTTGTGTGTGTGTTGTGTGTGCATATGTGTTGTGTGTGTATATGTGTTGTGTGTGTGTTGTGTGTGTATATGTGTTGTGTGAGTTGTGATGAGTATATGTGATGTGTGTGTATATGTTTTGTGTGTGTGTTGTGTGTGTATATGTGTTGTGAGTTGTGTATATGTGTTGTGTGTGTATATGTGTTGTATGTGTGTGGTTTATGTTTATGTTTATTAAGGATCCCCATTAGTCTACACCGTAGTAGAAACTATTCTTCATGGGGTCCAGGCAAACTTGTGTGCTGTGTGTGTATATGTGTTGTGTATGTGTTGTGTGTTGTTTATATGTGTTGTGTGTGTGTTGTGTGTGTAAATGTGTTGTGTGTGTAAATGTGTGTTGTATGTGTATATGTGATGTGTTTGTATGTGATGTGTGTGTAAAGGTGTTGTGTGTGTATATGTGTTGTGTGTGTGTGTATTGGTTGTGTTTGTATGTTTTGTGTGTGTATCGGTGTTGTGTGTGTATATGTGTTGTGTGTGTTGTATATATACTGTCCTATTCTGTGGGTGGATGACTGTGAATGTTTGTAATGGGAAAGAGACAGAAAGAGATACGGTAGGATAAAGATGTTGGTCAATTGTATGATTATCAGAATTAATGCTTATTTACTTTCATTCTTCTGAAAGCACAATCATAATATCGGTAAATAAGTGGTTGTTATCCTGTGATAATACATTTCAGATAATCGTATTATTTGCATAATTTTATAATATTATAGCATCATTTTTTGTCCACTTAATTGCTTTGCTGTTAAGCACTTTGAGCTGCATCATTTTGCATGAAATACAAATAAAGTGTATTATTATTATTATTATTATTTGTATTATTAATAATAAATACAGGCTATTTTAATCTGGAATAAATCTACCATTACACTACTTCCCTAACTAAACCATTCACCTACCATTTTCATCGCACGCAAACATTGATAACATTGTTTCTTGTATAAACAAAAAGTCTTTACAAATGAACATTGGACATAAAATGCAAAAGAAATCAAATGCTGAGAGCACACTAGCATCACCTTTGATGATTCCAGGGTGTTCAGTGTGTTTGCATTTTGGTAAACAGGGATGTATGCACACACAATAATAACAAAAACAATTAATTTGCAAGTTTATATACATGGTATAATTGAAAGCAACAGAAGTGTTGGTAAGGTGATGTGCACAAGTGCATGCTACTCATCAGTGTAATGGCATTGCCCCAGTCGGTTTAATTGCCATTCAAAATTTTACTTGAGTCTTTCTCAAAATAACATTAGTTGTAGGGACATTAGTTGTAGGGACTGCAGGTGTGTGTGTGTGTTTGTGTGTGACATTAGTTGTAGGGACTGCAGGTGGTGTCATGGTGCCTCCGTCTAGACCAGTTCCACCTTAAATGAGCGGTATCAGCGCAGGCTTCGGTGCCCCGGGCTAATGTTTGCGCCCAATAAAGAGCAATTCAGCGCTCAAGCTGATTCATCTTATCATGCAGTCAAAACTGATGATCAAAGAAGTCATAAAGATCCCATTTAATCTCGGGTCTATCTATCACCCTGATGTCTCCATCCACAGCAGTGCAGCATGGTAATATCAGCCCATTATAGCACCCAAACAGATCTAGCAATGAAGTGCTCACTTTGATGTGACAGTGTGATCAGTGAAAGAGGGTGTAATCTGTAACTGAAGAAGAAAAAAAAGATCTCAATTATTCCATAGGCATGATGTGGAGAGCCCCTCAGAAGGAAGTGTGTGTGTGTGTGTGTGTGTGTGTTTGTGTGTGTGTGTGTGTGTGTGTGTGTGTGTGTGTGTGTGTGTGAGAGAGAGGGCCCCTCAGAAGGAAGTGTGTGTGTGTGTGTGTGTGTGTCTGTGTGTGTGTGAGAGAGAGAGAGAGAGGCCCCTCAGAAGGACACATCTGCTCTTATACAGTGTGACATGAGCTGATAAAACATCCGTGGCAATTTACACTCGTCCTGCTTGAGTAATCCTTCAGCACCCTAATCACTCCATCAGGGGAGAGAGAGACAGGGAAACAGAGAAAGCCCAGTCTGAAATGAGAATGAGATTGGGAGATCTTAAAATCATTGCACTTGCAAATCAGCCACATTTTCTCTTATTCCCTCATGTCATAGGCGGTTAAGTGTGATGTCATAGGCAGTTTTATTCATGAGTGTTAAAAATA
>NC_137925.1:28776026-28848526 GCF_963457725.1 Sprattus sprattus | reverse complement strand
GAGAATCTGCAAATAGCCCAGCAAAGCACACATATTAAACAGTGAGACACATGGCAGCCAGTCTGCTTTCTATATTTTGTTTCAAATATTTGATTGAGAAATATATAATTTAACAGTAAACTTGACAATAATATGTTTCCTTTTCAAGAACAGTTATCTCACAAAACTTGGCTTGCTTTATGCAATGTTTATTTTATTGAAAAACAACATTGCCAAACAGGGCGGTACAAAATAAAATTATAAAATGCACATTTCAGATAAACAAGGACTCAGCCTATACTGCAGTAAAACCATGGCTTAATATTTTCTTTTTTTCAAGTTTGCTGTGAACATAGAAGTCAGGCCTCTTATTTCAAAAACAATGAACGGTAACAGTTAGGTTACCAATAAAAGGTAAGCCTACTACATCTGTGTTTTCAGCCAGCTGCCTGTTGACATTTTCAGACAACAATGAAGCTCGCTTTTTTTCCACAACACAACTTTTAAATGTAAACGTTCTATTCAGAAGCTTTTTATCATCCATTTCGCCGTATCGCGCTTACCATTCACTCAAACGCAACGTTAGCCTACTACACAGTTTGGGAGAGCAGAAAGAACGTTAATAAAAAAAAAACGCGTTAATCGTGCGATAAAAAAAATGTACGCCGTTAAAATGGGCTTGCGTTAACGCTGTTAATAACGCGTTAAACTGACAGCACTACTAACTATTAATATTTTAAGTATCAGGGAGAGAAAACTTTTGTTTGTACCCCACGTAGATCATTAACCCTTCAATATATATACGATATATTATATTATACGTGGTTGCTATGGTCCTGACCTCATTTGTGTGTGGTGGTTGCTATGGTCCTGACCTCATGTGTGTGTGGTGGTTGCTATGGTCCTGACCTCATGTGTGTGTGGTGGTTGCTATGGTCCTGACCTCATGTGTGTGTGGTGGTTGCTATGGTCCTGACCTCATGTGTGTGTGGTGGTTGCTGTGTTCCATCTTTGGTCCTCCTGATCTCATCCTCATCCTCAGGATAGCCTGCCTCCCTCTGGGAAATCCTCACACTTGCTTAACGTTTATTTATGTACTCGTGTTGTTTCCTGTCCAAATGCCTTTGGATTTTGATAATTAGGAATAAAGTGACTGTTTAATCTAATAGTTATTTTTTTCTCAGCTCCTTCTTCTCTTGGTCAGGTCTTGATCTACTCATTTGACCTCCCATCCCCTCTATGACCAGCTTCAGCAGATGGGGAGCACGTTCAGCCACAGACTGTTCCCTCGTCGGCACACCACAAATCGCCTTGGTGAGTCCTTCGTGCCAGTAGCCATCAGACTCCATAACCAACACAAATCAAACATAAGTTTTAAATAATGTACGCCAGCGGAGTTGTGCTATGCTGTCTATTTATTTTATCTATTTATTTTATTTCTTATTAGGGTTCATGCAGCGAAGCTGCAGAAACCTATTGTGTTTCTCTTTGTTAGGTTTCCTCCGGTAGGAGGTAACCTATTGTTATTGTAGGCTTTCTTATTATGTTAGTACCATGGGAGTCAATGGCAGCCCCTAGAACCATATGGTAACTTTTTGTGAAATTTGGCACACTCATTAAGGACAAACCCTTCTTCATTCACACCAAGTTTCATGGCTCTCATTACACCACTCTAGCGCCACCAACAGGTCAAAGTTGGACTTTTGTAACACACGCAACTTTTGAACCGTATCACCGATTTTCAAAAATGAGGTACCAATGGATTCCCTGGATCAAGACGAATTAAACACACCCTATGGCGTCAATTTCCGGTTACATAGATTTTCCGCTATTTCCGGTTTTATCAAAAACCTTTGAAAGCCTTCTCCTCCTACAATTTTTGGCAAATCTTCTTCAAAATCACCAGAGATAATCTTCAGACCTAGCCTCACAAAAGTTATGGAAAGAATTTTGATCCTCACAACCGTTTGTCCGGTACAGCCACTCAAATTCAGCTGAAAAGTCGCCAAACAGGAAGTGAAGTCATATCTTGGCAAATCTTTGTGAAATCAACACCAAACTTGATATGTCACTGGAAGACACTACAACATGCTCCCATGTGCAAAGGCAACTTCATATCTTCAAAAATGACTGATATAAAGCAAATTGGATACATTGTTAACGCTAAAATAATGCTTTACACATCAACAGGTCAAAAAGTCATACTCTGATTCAATCACAAGTTCATGTGAAGACACTTGAGAGTGTTTAGAACACAAATCTGAAAAAAAGTTGACTGTAAGATGAAAAGTAGATTTTTGGTGAATATTTGAAATACGCATGCTTGGCTAATTGCTAGGGTGTTTCTCAATTCTGCCTCTCTGCTCCTGCCCCTCTGGTCTTGCGCGCGTGTGTGCTCCAGATTCTCTCTCTCTCACACACACACACACACACACACACAGGGACAGGGACAGGCTCCTTTGACACGTGCGAGCACACACACACAACGTTTAAGGAAATTTAGGGATGACCACACCCCTTCTCACTCTTAGCTTGAAGCCATGGCCCTTGAGGATCTTCAAAGTAATGCATTTGAAATATCATATCCCATTGGCAAGTCTGCAGCATGGATTTTTCTATACAGTGACAAATTGTCACAAAAATACATTTTTCCCTGGTTCGCAATGTCTGGAGGAGGAAACCGCCATCGCTGCTTGCAGCTATATTTAGGGTTCATGCAGCGAAGCTGCAGGAAACCTATTGTGTTTCTATGTTTTCTTATTATTATGATTCTTTGCTGGGATCCTATGGCAGCCCATAGAACCGTCTGGTAAAAAGTTGTGAAATTTGGCACACTGATTGGGGACAGTCCCATGATTCATTTCACCAAGTTTCATGTAGGCAGATGTAGCGCTCTAGCGCCACCAACAGGTCAAAGTTGGACGTACGTTCACACACGTAACTTTTGACCCGTTGGCCCGATTTTCAAAAATGAGGCATCCTTGGAATCCTTGGACCAGCACGAGTTCAACGCACCCTATGACGTAATTTTGCGCCATGATGGATTTTCCGCCATTTTGGATTTTATCAAAAACCTTCAAAAAGTTTCACGGGTCACAATTTTTGTCCGATCAACACCAAACTTGACACACATCATCTTCAGACCAAGCCTCACAAAAGTTATTGGATTACATCTTCGCAACTAAAACCGTTCGCCCGTGACAGCCAATCAAAGTTTGCGACGAAGTCGCCAGACAGGACGTGGGCTCATATCTCAGCAACGATTTTATGTATCAAGACCAAACTTACTACATGGACCGCTTACCTCATCAGGAAGAAGCTTAAGAAATTTGGTGAACTTTGACCTCTAGGTGGCGCTGTAATTACAAAAAATGCATTTTGGCCTGTAGCTGTTGACGTGTTTGGAATTTCAACTTACTAGTGGGATCTATACATGCTCTTGGAGGTCTTTAGATTGACACATGCAAATATGTGACATTATCATAATTGATCAGGGCGCCATATTGAATTTAGTCAAAAACATTAAAAAGCAAACACAGGTCACAAATTTGATCTGATCTTCACCAAAATTGGCGCAGACCATCATTAGACCATGCCTTATAACTGCATAAGTTTATGGAACAATTGACGAAAGCGTTCACCAGTAGCAGCCAATCGAATTAGGCGGCGAAGCCGCCAAACAGGAAGTGAGCTCATATCTCGGCAACCCTGTAATGTATCAAAACCAAACTTGGTAAATGGACTGCTGACCCCATCTGGGGGACAATCAATACATTTGGTGACCTTTGACCTTAATTTAATCCAAAACACTAAAAAGTTTGCACAGGTCGCAAATTTGGTCCGATCTTCACCAAAATTGGCACGGACTTTCTAAAGACCATGCTTTATCACTGCATTGCGCTCTGAAAGCATTCGCCTTCAACAGCCAATCGAATTTGGCCGATTCGCTGCATGAACCCTCCATTGCTGCTTGCAGCTATATTTAGGTTTCCTCCGGTAGGAGGTAACCTATTGTTATTGTAGGCTTTCCTATTATTATTATTATTATGTTGCTGCAATGGAAGTCAATGGCAGCCCCTAGAACCATATGGTAACTTTTTGTGAAATTTGGCACACTCATTAAGGACAGTCCCTTCTTCATTCTCACCAAGTTTCATGGCTCTAATTACACCACTCTAGCGCCACCAACAGGTCAAAGTTGGACTTTTGTAACACACACAACTTTTGAACCGTATGACCGATTTTCAAAAATTAGGTACCATTGGATTCCCTGGATCAAGACGAATTAAACCCACTCCACGGCGTCAATTTCCGGTTATATAGATTTTCCGCTATTTCCGGTTTTATCAAAAACCTTTGAAAGCCTTCATCTCCTACAATTTTTGGCAAATGTTCTTCAAAATCACCAGAGATGATCTTCAGACCTAGCCTCACAAAAGTTATCGAACAGAATTTTGATCCTCACAACCGTTTGTCCGGTACAGCAACTCAAATTCAGCACAAAAGCGGCCAAACAGGAAGTGAAGTCATATGTCAGCAAATATTTAAGTGAAATTTACGCCACAGGGTGTGTTTAATTCGTCTTAATCCAGGGAATCCAATGGTACCTCATTTTTGAAAATCGGTCATGCGGTTCAAAAGTTGCGTGTGTTAACACAAGTCCAACTTTGACCCGTTGGTGGCGCTAGAGTGGTATAATGAGAGACATGAAACTTTGTATGAATAAAGAAGAGACTGTCCTTAATGATTGTGCCAAATTTCACAAAAAGTTACCATATGGTTTGTCCGGTACAGCCACTCAAATTCAGCAGAAAAGCGGTCAAACAGGAAGTGAAGTCATATCTCAGCTAATCTTTGAGACATCAACACCAAACTGGTATATCACTTGGATGACACTACACTATGTTCCCATGTGCAAAGGCAACTTCATATCTTGAAAAATGATTGATATAAAGCAAATTGGATACATTGTTTACGCTAAAATAATGCTTTACACATCTGCAGGTCAAAAAGTGAAACTCTGATTCAATCACAAGTTCATATGAAGACACTTGAGAATGTTTAGTACACAAATCTGAAAAAAAGTTGACTGTAAGATGAAAAGTAGATTTTTGGTGAATATTTGAAACATGCATGCTTGACTACTTGCTAGGGTGGTTCTCTATGTCTCTCTGTCTCCTCATCCGCGCGGCTCCTAAATCTCACACACACAGTCTCCCCTTAACACACGCGCAGGGTTTGTTTTACGCACACACAGACACACAGACACACAGCTTGCTGTCACACACATACATTCTCACAGACACACAGGGTAAGCGCACACACACAACCTCTACTCAGTCTTAACTTCAAGGCAAAAGCATTGTAAATGTTGGATATGAAATGTAATATCCCATTGGCAAGTCTGCAGCATGGATTTTTCTATACAGTGACAAATTGTCACAAAATTTCATTTTTCCCTGGTTCGCAATGTTTGAAGGAGGAAACCGCCATCGCTGCTTGCAGCTATATTTAGGTTTCCTCCGGTAGGAGGTAACCTATTGTTATTGTAGGCTTTCCTATTATTATTATTATTATGTTGCTGCAATGGAAGTCAATGGCAGCCCCTAGAACCATATGGTAACTTTTTGTGAAATTTGGCACACTCATTAAGGACAGTCCCTTCTTCATTCTCACCAAGTTTCATGGCTCTCATTACACCGCTCTAGCGCCACCAACAGGTGAAAGTTGGACTTTTGTAACACACACAACTTTTGAACCGTATGACCGATTTTCAAAAATGAGGTACCATTGGATTCCCTGGATCAAGACGAATTAAACCCACCCCATGGCGTCAATTTCCGGTTATATAGATTTTCCGCTATTTCCGGTTTTATCAAAAACCTTTGAAAGCCTTCCCCTCCTACAATTTTTGGCAAATCTTCTTCAAAATTACCAGAGATGATCTTCAGACCTAGCCTCACAAAAGTTATTGGAAATAATTGTGATCCTCACAACCGTTTGTCCAGTACAGCCACTCAAATTCAGCTGAAAAGTGGCCAAACAGGAAGTGAAGTCATATGTCAGCAAATATTTGAGTGAAATTTACGCCATATGGTGTTTTAGTTCGGCTTGATCCAGGGAATCCAATGTTACCTCATTTTTGAAAATCAGTCATACGGTTCAAAAGTTGCGTGTGTTAACACAAGTCCAACTTTGACCCGTTGGTGGCGCTAGAGTGGTATAATGAGAGACATGAAACTTTGTATGAATAAAGAAGAGACTGTCCTTAATGATTGTGCCAAATTTCACAAAAAGTTACCATATGGTTTGTCCGGTACAGCCACTCAAATTCAGCAGAAAAGCGGTCAAACAGGAAGTGAAGTCATATCTCAGCTAATCTTTGAGACATCAACACCAAACTGGTATATTACTTGGATGACACTACACTATGTTCCCATGTGCAAAGGCAACTTCATATCTTGAAAAATGATTGATATAAAGCAAATTGGATACATTGTTTACGCTAAAATAATGCTTTACACATCTGCAGGTCAAAAAGTGAAACTCTGATTCAATCACAAGTTCATATGAAGACACTTGAGAATGTTTAGTACACAAATCTGAAAAAAAGTTGACTGTAAGATGAAAAGTAGATTTTTGGTGAATATTTGAAACATGCATGCTTGACTACTTGCTAGGGTGGTTCTCTATGTCTCTCTGTCTCCTCATCCGCGCGGCTCCTAAATCTCACACACACGCAGGCTTTGTTTTACGCACACACATTCTCACAGACACACAGCTTGCTGTCACACACATACATACTCACAGACACACAGGGTAAGCGCACACACACAACCTCCACTCAGTCTTAACTTCAAGGCAAAAGCATTGTAAATGTTGGATTTGAAATGTAATATCCCATTGGCAAGTCTGCAGCATGGATTTTTCTATACATTGACAAATTGTCACAAAATTTCATTTTTTCCTGGTTCGCAATGTTTGAAGGAGGAAACCGCCATCGCTGCTTGCAGCTATATTTCTTATTATTATTATTCTGTGCTGGGATCCTATGGCAGCCCATAGAACCGTCTGGTAAAAAGTTGTGAAATTTGGCACACTGATTGGGGACAGTCCCATGATTCATTTCACCAAGTTTCATGTAGGCAGATGTAGCGCTCTAGCGCCACCAACAGGTCAAAGTTGGACGTGCGTTCACACACGTAACTTTTGACCCATTGGCCCGATTTTCAAAAATGAGGCATCTTTGGAATCCTTGGACCAGCACGAGTTCAACGCACCTTATGACGTCATTTTGCGCCATGATGGATTTTCCGCCATTTTGGATTTTATCAAAAACCTTCAAAAATCTTCACGGGTCACAATGTTTGTCCGATCAACACCAAACTTGACACACATCATCTTCAGACCAAGCCTCACAAAAGTTATTGGATTACATCTTCGCAACTAAAACCGTTCGCCCGTGACAGCCAATCAAAGTTTGCGACGAAGTCGCCAGACAGGACGTGGGCTCATATCTCAGCAAAGATTTCATGTATCATGACCAAACTTATTACATGGACCGCTTACCTCATCAGGAAGACGCTTAAGAAATTTGGTGACCTTTGACCTCTAGGTGGCGCTGTAATTAGCAAAAATGCATTTTGGCCTGTAGCTGTTGACGTGTTTGGAATTTCAACTTACAAGTGGGATCTATACATGCTCTTGGAGGTCTTTAGTTTGACATATGCAAATATGTGACATTATCATAATTGATCAGGGCGCCATATTGAATTTAGTCAAAAACACTAAAAAGCAAACACAGGTCACAAATTTGATCTGATCTTCACCAAAATTGGCGCAGACCATCATTAGACCATGATTTACAACTGCATTCGTTTATGGAACAATTGATGAAAGCGTTTGCCAGTAGCAGCCAATCGAAATAGGCGGCGAAGCCGCCAAACAGGAAGTGAGCTCATATCTCGGCAACCCTGTAATGTATGAAAACCAAACTTGGTACATGGACTGCTGACCCCATCTGGGGGACAATCAATACATTTGGTGACCTTTGACCTTAATTTAATCCAAAACACTAAAAAGTTTGCACAGGTCGCAAATTTGATCCGATCTTCACCAAAATTGGCACGGACTTTCTACAGACCATGCTTTATCACTGCATTGCGTTCTGAAAGCGTTCGCCTTCAACAGCCAATCGAATTTGGCCGATTCGCTGCATGAACCCTCCATTGCTGCTTGCAGCTATATTTCAAATTTGTATTCATTTATTTTTGATGATAATGTATATAGATACTTGATTCCTATTCCCACTACCCAGCTGCTTTGACAATTGAATTTCCCTCACGGGATTAATAAAAGTTTCTCTCTCTCTCTCTCTCTCTATCTCATTTTACCCCTATTTCTTAATAGCAATTAAAAAAAAGTATCTAGCTATTTCTGTGGAATTCTATCTCTTACTTGCTCTAAGCCTGTGAACCTTTGACTCCTGAATAGACTAAAGGTGTGATGCCCTGGGTTTTGCGCTAGGGTGGCATAGTCAGCTACATTAGACCTAAAGTCAGTATCTTCTTGCCACTCCTTTGTTGACGCCACATCAACAAACAAATATTTAACGAATGTTGTGGCATTAAGGTAGCATTATTCAATTCATATGGTGTAGGATGTCAATCAATCAAGGGGTCCCTTAATATTGTCGTAAAGGGTATCATTACATTATATCATCAACAACTGAGACTAGGTTATTTACAAATATATTTACTCGCTGTCGCTCGGTCGATACGTTAAAGCCTCAGTTTGATAATTCCCGGCATGACCTCACTCTCGGTTAGTAAGTAGTTAACATTTATAATAATATTAATTCATATTACCACACCATGTTTGACAAATCCTAGGCACCTTTACCAGGCATTTCCCAACAAAAATAGGACAGCAATTTAGTCACTTAGCTTTGTTAAAATACTTAAGCCATCTCTAAGGATTGCATTAGAAGTATTATTTTGCTCCTTTAAATGAAATTTCACTGGTTTTAAACTGAATTTCCCCAATGTCCAATGCCTTCAGCTAAAGCATTCAGTTACAATCAGTATAATCTGTAACTCTGAATCAAATAAAAGCTTAAAATATATGTTTTGTCTATGATATAAATGTGTTTATCTTTAAAGCACATGTACACTTCGTACATACTCAATACACATCATAGAAATTCAGACTCTGTTGACTACTTCTCCGAGTTCTCCTGGTGTTATTGGTGCTGCTAATGTTGCTGCCGGTGTAGCATCCAGGCCTCAAAGATAGGAAAACCCAAAGGTCAGAAACAACAATTGGAGTACAGGGATCCCCCATCAGCCGGAGGCAAGGGGCCTTACCAAACAAATCAGCCTCATTATTGACACCCCCATGGGTAATTACACTAGAAAAAAGGAGTGAAAGAAGTGGGGGTGGGGGCAAACAGACTGTCAAAACGCCTAAACAATAGAGTGGGCTTGTAAGTATCCTGCTTGTATCAGCTGATAAATGGCCGCCTCTTTAAGGAACTTATCTCTATAGGACTCACAGCGTGAGGAATGGCATCATTTGTACTGTTTGCCTAGCTGGACGAGTCAAGCTGGATCCATTTAAAAGATAGTGAGATACTGTCGACAGCAATGGACAGGGTAATTGCGGAGCCACTACTGTGGTATAAATTACATCACTCCCAATGGCAGCACTAGGCTGCAGAGGGGAGAACATTTGGACAAACCCCCCCTCCCCACCGCACCTTGGGCGCTTATCACAGCGTGGCAGAGCAGAGAAGGCAGGTGGAAAAGAATTAAGTATTGATCAAATTAACAGTTTAACCAACCAAGCCTCCCCACAATGGTTCAGGGCAGAAAGAGATAGAGCAATTAAATTTCCCACAAATATGAGCCACTGGATAACACTTGACCTGCCGAGGAGCAGTCACACCGTCACACCGTCACACTGTCAGGATGTATTGATCCAATCAATAAGGGATTCCATGTGAAAGATTTGTATGAAATTAGGAAGGTAATCATGTTTTCAACAGGAACCTCATTTAAATGTGTATACTGCCATTATTCATTTAATTTATAAACAATACACGTAATATCATTAGTATTATTATCACTCATTTAAATGTGTTGACTGCCATTATTCATTTCATTTTGAACAATACACATAATACCATCAGTGGCGTGCACACATAGACACTATGTGGTGCTAACGCACCAGGACTTTTGCCCTTTATCAACGAAAATGCCCTTTTGAAACTTTTTTTTTTTTTAATATTATTAACATTTTACTGAGGCCGGTTTTGAAATGATCTTTTAAAAACCTAAGCGATTAAAAACGACTGAAACAATGCCCAAAAATGAGCCACGTCCCCCTTGCACAGACCAGACAATTCTCTTCCTTTGTCACGTGCACTCGCGCTGGCACGCGCAGGGCACCACATGCGCTTCAGTAAACAGAAGCGTCTCCAGCATAGCAGGCACGGTCGCAGACAGGCATCTTCTCCCGTGTTCCCACCAGCCAGGTAACATACAGATCAAGTCAAATCGTATCGTTTGCCCTCTAAGCCCAACGTGTAGCCTAATCATTTTGTTGTGCAGTAAAATGTCTCATACAGCAACAAACAACTAAGCATTTTTAGCCGACTGGTCACCTGATAAAGTTTTACGCTGTATAGCCCAATGACAGATAACGCAAGGACGACCATAGGCTTATTAGGGTAGCCTACAAATTATTTCGGTAGAGTTTGCAATTGCAAATCTGCAAATGTGTTAGGACGAACGTTTTCTGTTGTATAGGTTTTGTCAGGCAACATAAATTAACAAATTTATTTGTGGCAGAAAAAAACGGGAAGTTCCTCATGTAAAAAATGCCCATCTGTAGGCCTATTCAATGACAACAGTTAGCAGCTAACTCCTTCTTCTCGTACTTTTTGGGACTTTACAATGACTGTATATAGTTAATATAGGATGTGGATTTTATCTGTTGGTGGTGTGACTTTTTTCTATAGGAAACTCACGTTTAGAGAATGATACAAATAAAAGTAAAATTTCATTCAACATGTGCGTGTAACTTTTTTATAATAAGGTGTTCCGCGTGCGCTAAAAAGTGCCCTTCCCTTCCCCCCTGAGCACCTGCCCCCCAAAATGTCTGTGCACGCCACTGAATACCATTATTATAATTATTATTATTAGTTGTAGTAGTAGTAGTAGTATTAGTAAGTAAGTATGTAACGCATATGTTGCAGTTTTTACTGTTAGAACAACAAGCAACTGTCTAGCACCACTACACCACTACTCCTACTGCATAGCAACACTACTCCTACTGCATAGCAACACTACTCCTACTGCATAGCAACACTACTCCTACTGCATAGCAACACTACTCCACTGCATAGCAACACTACTCATATTGCATAACAACACTACTCCACTACTCCTACTGCATAGCAACACTACTCATACTGCATAGCAACACTTATCCACTGCATAGCCACACTACTCCACTGCATAGCAACACTACTCCTACTGCATAGCAACACTAATCCACTACTCTTACTGCATAGGTTGCATTCGCACATATGACCTTACCAGATGATAGATGAAACTCCTCAGGTTATTATTTTTCCACTCCATAAAATATGAATAAGTTAAATCCAGCAATTAATAATAAGCTATAAATCCAACCCCGCTGGTGTCCATCTTAAAACAAGAGTTGGGCCTGAGAGAGAGTGCTCTGCATCTCTTCATGGAGACAGGGCGAATATAACGCTTCAGGTTTTCTTTTGTCATTGTTCCGGAAAGGAAAGCTCAATATTCCTGTTGGAACCAGAGATTTGTTTTCTGCCCGGTGGTTTTTATGCATCCACTGCCTGGTCTCAATTTACATGTATGTCCTGGGTTATGGCTGCATTCATTTAGCTCAGGCAGTAAAATCAATGGCGTATAGTGCAACCTTCCAGGCCAAGACAAGTGACACATTATAGGGCATTACAGGAGCCCTCATTGAGCACAGCAGTATAAATAAACTCTCCTCCATGTTCATTATGTCATTCATTTAATATGACCTTGTGAGAGCCTCAGAGTCTGCTGGGCACGGGAGACGCTCGGGTCAAAGTAGGAGGCGATAATCAAAACAGCCTCTTAAACACCACTGCACTCCTTTAGAATGAAAAAATGCAACCTATTTGAAATGCTAAATATCTAATCATAAATTAACCTAAATGTTGACCTCCATTGAATATGAAGATGGTAAGGGACATGGGGTGATAGTTCGCAGAGGTGATATACATATAGGGCATAACAACAGGAGTTGTCACCTGCAGAATGTAAACATATACATTTCACGGACAGAGTTTAGACAAACATTTTTAAATGATTAGAGTGAAGTAATTTTATGTATTTGCACTACAAGCAATATTTTAGTAGTAAGTAGTAAAAACATAATACAGAGAAATACTGGGGAAACTGTATTTACATAGAAAGCTAATGGCATTTTGGTCTATGGTTTAGAAAAACTACACATTGCACCTTAACGCTGTATGGACAATGTGTGTATTTGATCAAACCATTGTATGACTGAAGTAAAATGGAATACAATTATTTTATAAAATGCTATACATTTTTCTCCATCTCCACATTTTCAGTGGCATGAGATATAAATCGTCTGTCCATTTTGGAAATATTGTTAAAGTTAAATAGAACCCAGGAGGAGACCTAGAGAAAAGAAAGAAAAATTGTCATTTAATCACAGGATTATACATCTCAACCCTTTTCCAGATCAAATAGAAAAGCAATATTTGACCAAAAGAATATTATTGTTGCCTGGCCTGTCCTATAGAACTCTCATTGAGTCATGAAGACGTGTCCAGCACAGATTTCTGTGAGCTCAACACTATCTGTCCAGATAGGATGGCGTTTGCTTTAATGCATAATGTCTCTTAAAATTCCCAGATCTATGTTCGAGGAGGTGTATCTCCATGGCCTGGCCTGCAATGCAATTAATCCACAGACAAAATACTGATGGCTTCAATTTCCAGGAGCTTTTGATAAAATCGCAGCCGTCTCTGGAGTGTTGGGATGGAATGTGCCCGTTATGGGAGCGGTCTAATGAAGTGTCACAGCGCCGGGACCCTGGGCTTGACATAGCTTCACTCTTTACTGTTGTAAATGTCCTGTGATAGATACAGGGCCGTCAGTGATAAAATGGATAGCTATAATTGACTTAATATGATTTAAAATATTAACCATTTATTATCTTCAACTGGGCAGTTATATGACTTAAGGTGAGTCATTCACTATAAAAGGTATCTATTATTGTGTTTACCAAAAGATCTACCTCCGCGCCACTTCAGAGCCCAGCCCTCGCCGCTCGCTCACGGCACTGTGCGCTTGCCAATCAAGGCTCTGAAATATATGTTTGAACTTCAATTAAAAGGTTGCAAAACACATAGAGATCCACACATTTATCTAATCTGTATATTGCCAAGACAATGAGAATGTATTGTGCAGGAATAAAATAAAGGATATTTTCATTTGCATGTAGGAAGTCCAAACTCCAAAGCCTTGATGATATGATATTTATTCCAGATAAACATTGGAAAGGATCACATCTCAGATCTGTGTGAACGAAAGAAAGTTGATAACATTGAAAAACATTTTTTTTTATATAGGTTTCTCCATTACTGTTAGAGGGCCAAGCACCCTGATAAGTGTGTTTCCAGGCGCGGGGCATCATGGCCTCAGCACTAATGTGTTTTGACAGCCGGGGCAGGAGAATCACTTTCCTGTGGTAAAACCCCGCTGGTCGCTCTCCAAATGCGCACACACACACACACACACACACACACACTCACACACACACACACACACACACACACACACACACACACGGTGTGGTAAAACCCTGCTGATCGCTCTCCAAACACCGCTTGATATCTGCTTGTTTATTCTGTAGCTGGCAGTTGACCATTATGTGATAGGATTCTCTTTTGAGCAGAGGGAGTTACTAAGGGATATCTCCCGAGTCACATCATTCTGGAGAGGTTGATGACTCCAGTAGATCTTCATCACCCTCCACTCAAGCAGAGAATATGTCCGCAGGCAGGCTGAGGCGCCGAGGTGCCGGTGGTAAGAATTACTTACGGCAGGTGATGGGATCACGCTCAGGTGACGGCACACTGACAGCAGCTTCCTGCAAGATGCCTCTATTAGTCCCAGCAGGCCACAGGGCTTAGGGTTCGCATTGCTATTGTGAACCGTTAGCAGATGGCTGTATTTCCCCCTCTTTGCGCAGCTGTAGGAGGTGACACTCCAATGGCTCATGTGTCATATATCCAGACCTACTGACTTTCAGACAGAAAAAAATGGAGAAGTTATTTGCGAAGGTATGGGAAAATAGAACATTATAGATCTTTAAAATGAAGAAAAAATAATTGTGACATATTTTTACACACACACTACTGTTAATATTACTGATGTGTAATGACACATGCTCTGTATGGTGTGACAAATATGGGCTTTCAGAGTAGGTAATTAATCCCCTTTATAACAAAAGAGAAGATGAAATAATCCCCTGAGAGCTGTGTGTTCTGGTGAGGCAGAGATGGTTACTTGGTGTTTGTGCAGAGGGGAAAATCCTCCTGCCAACTGTATAGAGTGCCGAGGTGAAGAGGTTATTCACTTAGAGCAGCGGTCAGCTGTAATTTAAAACAACTATCAAACGGATGGGTTCTCCCTTTTTCTCCTCTGTCACCAGACCCCATGTATTCCCTTAGTGAAAGTTCCCACCAAGACATTACACACTAGAGCAGGCACCTGATTGCTTAAGATTACAACAACATCCTGGACCAGTCTGGCACTTCATAACATCTCTGCCCTGTGCAGTCATGGCCTGTGTGTGTGTGTGTGTGTGTGTGTGTGTGTGTGTGTGTGTGTCTCTGTGTGTGTGTCACCCTGTGCATTCATGGCCTGTCACCCTGGCTGACCAGTTGGGACGTCCCTTGGCTGGGCCAAGCACACACATTCCCTCAGTCAATTTCAGTTGTTATTAAACACACACACACACACACCACACACACACACACACACACACACACACACACACACACACACACACACACACACACACACACACACCACACACACACACACACACACACACACACACACACACACACACTAAACACACACATACACACACACAAACACACACACACACACACACACACAGAGACTACCATAAAAAGCATAATGTAGAGATGGACATACAGAAATGCAATTAATCATTCCAGCTGTATGCTTTACATCATCCTCCTACCTCTCCAACCCCGCACATGACTTTCCTCTCCCTGTAGCCAGTCACCCTGGTGAGAGTGCTGAGACTCACTGACCCACACACACACACACACACACACACACACACACACACACACACACACACCCACACCCACACACACACACACACACACACACACACAGTCACCCTGCTGAGAGTGCTGAGACTAACTGACACGCACACACACCCACACACACACACAAACACACACACACACACACCCACACACACACACACACACTTACTCACCCACTTGCTCTGAGTGAGCGTCAACAGAGTGCAATTGAAACAAAGAGGCTGGCTTGAATGAACGTCATTTGAAAATAGAATGAGAATAGAAACACTGTATTTATTATGGGCAGCTTCCAACAGGCTATTCCAATGTTTGCCCCGACAATTACGCTCCTAAAAGAACATCTGAGTCTGCTTCAGTGAAGGCCTTTCATGATCAGATAATTCAATCTCTGGTTCAAATGCCAAGTGTGTGTGTGTGTGTGTGTGTGTGTGTGTGTGTGTGTGTGTGTGTGTGTGTGTGTGTGTGTGTGTGTGTGTGTGTGTGTGTGTGTGTGTGTGTGTGTGTGTGTGTGTGTGTCCTTAACGAGACATTATAGAGTTTTTGGCTAAAATCCCTAGTGTGTATGTGCGTGCGTGCGTGCGTGCGTGGGTGTGTGTGTGTGTGTGTGTGTGTGTGTGTGGTTCATCTGGTTCAAATGCCAACTTCCTAAGAAATAACCCATGATCGATGAACAAGCCTTTAGTAGGCTATGGCTGAGCTGGTCATGTTTACATTTTTGTGAAATTTTAGAAGTAATTAATGGGATTGATACACTTATGACAATGACAAAACAATGATCTTCATCAACCTATTCAGCCTGAAAGTCTTTTAATTTTTTTTTATATTTATGGAATAGGTGTTAACTTCAACTGCACAACATGAGCTTGAGTCTAGGACCTAGACACTTACACTTTAATGTCATTAACCATTAATTAAACTAGAGTGTTTTCCAATAAATACATTGAGAAATCTGGTTCAGATGGTATTATGTAAGAAAGGTCAATTTTGTCTATTTCTTATCACTGTGCAGAGGATAATGTCCCATACCATATGAGTTTTAGAGAGTAAAGAATGATATCATTGTACAATGACATGTACTGTTAGGCAAAGCATATATATCAGGCATCAAACAATCAAGAAGTCATCATCCATTATGCACCGCATGGATTGTGTGCATATTCTTGTGGAGCAAACACTGAGGGTTAGTGATAAGTATTAGTCCCTGGCACCTCATCATCATGGCGATGATTATTTTATTCACCCTATTGACGTGGCCTTTATTGATCAGCACAAATGTATCACACAAATCATGTTGCTCTCAATCGATAAAGAAATCTTGTGGAAAATTTATATTAAAAGGCCTTTGTTTGGGTTACTGTGTTTAAGGCAGCACACACTGAGCCGTTTGCTGATTAATTGAATTACTTTGAATTTGATCATAGTGGAGCTATTAAACAATGCATTCCTAAATCAAATTCTGCCATTTATGATTGAAATGACTATTCCATGCAATGGAAATGGTTCAAAATAAATCAGGTTTGCATTTTACAGTCTGCAATAAATTGGTGTTGGAAAGGCTCTTCATGCCACTCATAGTAGCCTGGTGTGTGTGTGTGTGTGTGTGTGTGTGTGTGTGTGTGTGTGTGTGTGTGTGTGTGTGTGTGTGTGTGTGTGTGTGTGTGTGTGTGTGTGTGTGTGTGTGTGTGTGTTATCAAACAGGAAGCGAGTGTTTTAGTTTCTTTTCTTAAAACGCAAAGTATAGTTAACAGGAGAAGAGAATAACTGTTGTATTAGTGATGGTGTGAAAGACAAAGAGGTCATTGGTCGTTTGGTCCGTAGACCTAGACATGTAGCTTAGGAGGATTGGAGAAGACACTGTGAGAGGATCCTTAGACATGTAGCTTAGGAGGACTGTCAGAGGATGCTTAGTGTTCTTGCCTCATTTAGTGTGTGTGTTTGTGTGTGTGTGTGTGTGTGTGTGTTGTGTGTGTGTGTGTGTGTGTGTGTGTGTGTGTGTGTGTGTGTGTGTGTGTGTGTGTGTGTGTGTGTGTGTGTGTGTGTGTGTGTGTGTGTGTGTGTGTGTGTGTGTGTGTGTGAGTGTGTGTGTGTGTGTGTGTGGAGAAGACACTGTCAGAGGATGTGTAGCGTCCCTGCCGCTGAAGGACAGACTCCTCAAGGATGTGCTTGTTTTTATGACTATCAGTTGATCATTTCTTTTTAATTATGTGAGGTGGATTCTGGAGTAGATAACACGCTGTTATCTCCTGTGTGAGCCAGGATAGAAAGAGGATATCAAAAAGATCAAGTCCAATTCCAGATGCCTAGATTGCCACTGCTCAAAATACTGTAATGTCTGCTCCTTCACTCTTTAAAGGGTTAGGGTTTAACCTCAGGATAATGGGGGGCACACATAACACAAATATTCAGATTCTTAGATAATTGTCTGATATATTTGATCTTATTTGTTTTGCTTTTCTTGATTTTTTTTGTCTTCATTTTGTTTTTGGGACAGAATTTAAAACAGGCTTCCACAATAAAATGTGAACGGAAAATCACATGAAAAAAAGATAGCTCTGTAGGAATAATGAGCCCTAACTTGATAGATGCGCACCGCAGGCTCTTCTGCACAGTAAAGGAGGGCATTGCGTGAAGCTTTTTTGACTGCTTGATATTTGAGTTCATAGGGCACATTCATTTAGTCATTTCATAACATGTTCACAGACCTCAGCACCTTTGAGGGTGGACCAACGTCTCATTGGGCTGTCTGATCAGAAAGGTTAGCAGGGACATTGTTTTGTGTTAAGGAAGGCGTTCTGTCACTTCCTTCTTTGAAATACAATCTGCATTTTGGTTTTCATAATGCGTCTGGCAGGCGCATCTCATCTGACTTCTACACAGTTTGAAGGCATAACATTGACCACTCAGTTACTTAATTGACCGAACATTCAACTCATCAAAATATGTTACCAAATGACTGTGAAAAAAGCATCTAGTAGTGTATTCATCATTCATCAGGGCCTTAATTTGAAACAAAAAAGTGAGACAGAAAAGTCCTATTTCTTTTTATTTTACAGCATAGTGCTAATTCATTCATCATTCTCCCATTTACCGTTCTAAAATAGCCTAATGTCTCTCAGTGTAGTGGCAATTAAGATAGGCCGAATGTCAGAAGGGGCATACAATCTCTGTTTACATATGAGTTAATTCTGTAAAATATTAATTTTGTTTTCACTGTTTCACCATTTAATATGTTTTGTGGCTATAACACGGCTGCTGAAACTGACATATCAATGGACGTTTCCACAGCAGGTCTGTCTGTGTTCAGTATCGTTGCCTAAATGAGTAGTGGCGACCACATACAGCTGTTTCGTGTAGAATACAACTAGAGTTGTTGTGATAGTGCAAGAATCACCATCATCATCATCATAGGTACGCTATAGTAATAATTATTCATCATAGGTACGCTATAGTAATAATTATTCATCAAATAGGTACGCTATAGTAATAATTTTTCATCATATCGGTACGCTAAGTAATAATTATTCCAGGTCTATGATGTAAAAGGCTACAAACATAGAAAGCCTCGTCAAATGCTCAGTGTACATTTCATACAGTATACAAGTCGTTTCATAATCAGCTCTATTTTATTAGCCTATACGTTCTGTATAAAACTTCATTACAAATTTAGAATGCAACCTTATTACAGAGAGATGAGATTAATAAATGTCATTCTATGTCCTGTCACTTTTCACCGTCACTCTCTCTACCATGCTTGTGTCACACATCTCCTCTCTCTACCCTGCTTGTGTCCCACATCTCCTCTCTCTACCATGCTTGTGTCCCACATCTCCTCTCTCTACCATGCTTGTGTCCCACATCTCCTCTCTCTACCATGCTTGTGTCACACATCTCCTCTCTCTACCATGCTTGTGTCACACATCTCCTCTCTCTACCATGCTTGTCACACATCTCCTCTCTCTACCATGCTTGTGTCACACATCTCCTCTCTCTACCATGCTTGTGTCACACATCTCCTCTCTCTACCATGCTTGTGTCACACATCTCCTCTCTCTACCATGCTTGTGTCCCACATCTCCTCTCTCTACCCTGCTTGTTAGTCACCTGGAAGATAGCTTTCAAAGATCAGTTTCCTAATATTATTTGAATCTTTGTTTGGTTTATTTGCCAGATTATCCCCTTTGCTCCAGATCTGATTATATGTCTCAGCGCTCAATGGACATCTTCAACAATACTAGTTTTGTATCTGGCTGGGAACAGTAACCTTTACATCTCATATTTCATAATATATCTAAGAAAATCATGCACAGTTAAAAAAAATTGACTGGGCTTTGAATCTGTCATTGTCCTACACAAATATTACATGGTATTGCATTCCAGCAGAACAGATTCCAGTAGAATAGGCTGTTTCTATCATCCTTTAGGGACCTGGGTCAGCCTAGGCCAATCTACACCACTGCATTCATCATGTTCAGACGTGCCGAGGACCTCCAGGTCAACATGCTGCTGAGACCAACAACAGATGCATGATGTCATCGCTTCACCCCGTTGTATTCTCTGGCAAAACATGGACCTCAGCAGCACTACTTACAGTGACTAAGATGACAGCCCATATTTTGTAGACTTGAATTATTCTTATAGCGCCATGAGGAAGAATTCGGTTCAGAGGAGACCGCACAGAGAAACCCTGTCTTTTGCATCATGCAGCAGTGGACATTCTGCTCCTGGACCAGACTGGTTCTATGAAAAAAGTGTGTGTAGTTAATTCGTTTCATGCGTTTAGGTTAGTTCACAATAGATATGAAAATAAAATATAATCAAAATGTATCCAATGCCATGACAACGCACTGCACAGTAATCTTACATCTGAATTAAGCAATCTAATCTAAAAATACAGCAACATGGTTAGACTATAATCATCAATGTTTACTGACGAGATGTAGGCCTATATAGATGAAAATCTCCTTTGAGAACAATGGGGAGATTTTTGATTGGGAATTAAGAACAGTTGCAATGACTCGATTCATTGTATCTCACCAACTGGATAAAGAACTGAGAATATAGAATATAGAGTTGTTTGTTGTATATGTTGTAATTATTCTTAAATAATACTAGTGTATCATAGCTTCTGAACAAAGTAAAAATCACAATTATCTGCAATCAATTCATGGGTCTTCTTCCATACTTACCAAATGCACTAAGTGTGAGCAGTCAAGCAACATTGACCCCTCTCGATCCCATAGCCTGCTGTTTTTACATCCATCCCAACAAACACAAATGTCCCATCATTTTTTAAAGCTGTCATTCAAAGACTGTCCACACCAAGTCTGCAAAACTATGAGCTGTTTTCAATTTCATATAACACCTTTTGCAAAATATTACACACGTGATTGACATTCTAAGACACAACAATCAGACATTGATAACTTGTGTGTCTTCTGAAGGCACTGCAATTCAAAATCCCATACATCCATATCCAAGGAGGCCCCAAATACAAGGCTGAATGACATTTTATGTCTCATCTTTGTTTTGCATTATGTGTGTGTAGGTTTTGTGATTCATGTCAAGAGTTTTGAAAAATTGTGTTTCAGAAATAATGTGTAAGCAATCATAAAAGAACAGGAGATGCTTACTGAGACCATCACAAGGAGATGCTTACTATGACCATCACAGGGTTCTTATGTTTTTTTATGGGAAATCACTAAAGTCTTTAGAGTCTTTTGGAAAATAAAAATAATACCAAGAATGTTCTGCCTCAGTTGTTCCACAGAAACAACTCAATACAACACAAATTAGCTGTAATATGTTTACATACAAATCAGACACAAATTAGCTGTATTGTGTTTATTAGTGCTGTCAGTTTAACGCGTTATTAACAGCGTTATCGCAAGCCCATTTTAACGCCATTAATTATTTTAACGCCGTTAATTATTTTATCGTTAGATTAACGTTCTTTTTGCTCTCCCAAACTGTGTAGTAGGCTAACGTTACGTTTGAGTGAATGGTGAGCGCGATACGGCGAAATGGATGATAAAAAGCTCCTGAATAGAAAGTTTAAAGTTGTGTTGTGCAAAAAAAGCGAGCTTCACTGTTGTCTGAAAATGTCAGCAGGCAGCTGGCTGAAAGCACAGAAGTAGTAGGCTTACCTTTTATTGCTAACCTAACTGTTACGGTTCATTGTTTTTGAAATAAGAGGCCTGACTTCTATGTTCACAGCAAACTTGAAAAAAAAGAAAATATTAAGCCATGGTTTAACTGCACTATAGGCTGAGTCCTTGTTTATCTGAAATGTGCATTTTATAATTTTATTTTGTACCGCCCTGTTTGGCAATGTTGTTTTTCAATAAAATAAAACATTGCATAATGAAAGCCAATCCACTTTTCCATGTTGATAAGAGCATTAAAAAAATGATTGAAGGGACATTAAGAATAGATAAAAATTTGCGATTAATACATTTGTGTTTAATTGGGATTCATTTTGAGTTAACTATGACAAAAATGCGATTAATCGCGATTAAATATTTTAATCGTTTGACAGCACTAGTGTTTATATATAAATAAGACACTGATAAGATTCATCCATTGTTGAGCTAGTTGTGCTCTTTATGCCTTCTCTGTCTCAACAACTCACAGTGTTCACAACTGAAGAGAAAACGTGAGATTCAGAACGTTTTAAAATCAGCTTGTGAGCAGAGGGGAAGGGGAGTACATCAGCTTGTGTTGAGGGGAAGGGAAGTAAATCAGCTACGACACACCAGACGAGGAACTGATCCCATTCAACAAACAATTTCTGAACAATTTTTTAACATTTAATTGTCTTGCCACAAAAACACTTAACACACAGGCTAACATTCTGCCATTAGACCTCTTCATATGTAGCATGCTGACTGCTTCAACCCACTGTTGACTGCTTAAGTCACTCCCTCTTTGTCTTCTGACAAAAATGACTCATTGATGTGGGAGTGTCTGAACTGCTACCTGTGCTACCTGTACCAAGTGCTATCCTGTGGTTACTGAGGTTTCTCTCTCTTTCTGTTTGAATCTATCAGGTAGACTGATATTTGGCTATAGTCATTCTTATGGAACAAACATTACATTACATTCAAATACATTCATATTTTAATTCAAATATATATATATATATTTTCTTCAAATGACATTCAATGAACGTATTCTTATTTAGATTCAGATTACATTCAATACTATGAAATATAGTGTATGATCTGTTTACATACTGAACAATTTGAAATTATGTTTTGGTAATGCACTCTTAAATGTCTTTGCACCTGTAACAGCTCTTAGCTCCCTGAATAGTCTAGCATTTATGTATTTAATATTTTCATTTTGCTTTGAACTTTTTTTTTAGCAAACTACATTTTGTACATTCTAGCCCTGAACATGTCATGTGCACTGTGCGCAACACTCTGGTCCACAACCAAAAATGCCTGGCACGAGTTTGAGTGTGTTTATATGTTTATGTGTGTTTATATATTCACTGATTTGTAACAAGTGACTGGCACGAGTTTGAGTGTGTTTATATGTGTTTATACAGTATATTTACTCTATTGTAACAGGTTTTGTCAGATTGTTCTATGAAGTGAACAGTAACAATGTAACTGATAAAGGCTTCAGCCAAACAAAGAAAGGAGTGCTTTAGATTGAGCTCACTAGGATGTAATTAGTGATTTACCCAGATGAGAAATAGTGTTGGCATTTTATAGAGATTATAGAGTTTTTCAGAAACTTGAGAATGTATTTTTAGAGATTAGAACATTTTGGATGCAAAATTTGATAATATTTACAAGACTGTTTATCACAAAATATTTTTTAAAGCACTTTAAACATAGTATGCTTCTGCCGTGTTGTACACTTTTGAATCAGAGCACCACATTTACACAAACATAACCAATGAATGAAAATACAGAAATAAACCTAAGAACCACAAAAACAACCACAACACAAACCATCTAGTCGTACAAATACCAAGATCATGTCGGACCTATTTGAGATGTACATTTATTTGTTTTCAATTGTTCTCCTCTGGCGCCATCTTGTGGATATGACTAACTGGTGCATTGCACTATTTATGCTGCTACACTTGTTGAGAAGGTTTTGGAAAAATCTTTCAATTCATAAACCATTTCCCATCACACAATTTAAAAATGTTTTGGCACATTAATGCAAATGAATATGTTCAATTGTCCAGATTATAAATTATTTAAACCATGGTAATCAATACACAGTTCTTCTTTCCTATTCAATAGACTTATGTTTATCTATTTATTATAATGTATGCCTCCAAACCATTAAATACACTAAAGTCCATAATTTTAACCTAATACATTCAGCAAACTGTTCTGTGTGTTCTTGGTGCTCAAACACAGTCCTAGCTCTGCAAAATGGTCACCAAAGTGGTTTGAACCGAGCCAGACACTGTTGAAGCCACACTGCTCTAGAGCACAGATGATGTCATAATGAATGTGATGCCTCCTACACTCTAGAGCACAGATGATGTCATAATGTATGTGATGCCTCCTACACTCTAGAGCACAGATTATGTCATAATGTGTGTGATGCCTCCTACACTCTGTAGTACAGATTATGTCATAATGTATGTGATGCCTCCTGCACACTAGACCAGGGGTTCCCAACCTTTTCTACTCCGAGGCCCACCTTTTCGTAATTGTGACAGGTTGGGGCCCAACAGACACCCCGCTTAATTTAGCTAATCTATATTCCATTCTTATTAACAAGCGATTGTTATGTGTCACAAAGAGCAACATCAGCACCTGCTACAGGTGGGAGCCTAGAAATTAATACAAGAAAATCTTCCTCTAGATATTGCAATAAAATGTGTTTTGTGCACCAGAAAACAATATAAAGCTGCACTGAGCATTTTCAGTCGAAAGGGATTTATTATCCAAAAGAGTTTTGAAACAAAGGAACTAAATCGCAGTAGGGCAAGGCTTATTTGTGCACAGCAAACAAGCAAGGAAATAAAACCAGAACAGACCCAAAAGCATGCACTCAAAACAAGTGATGAAACATGCAAACAATGTTTTAAATCTGTTGCTGCAATCTACTACAACATAAATAGAACTGAGTATTCCTTGCCAGCAGTGTAATTCGAGTTGGTACCTCTCCACAGAAAAGCATGTCCTCTTGTACAATACCACTCCAATGATAACGCACAAAAAACAGCCCTAATGCAGCTTCACTGACGTCCGTCGACTCGTCTAACTTGTTTTAAGAGGAACGGTCTACCTTTCATCCTTTCCAGGACCTGGTTCTGTATGTGAGTGCTGCATGTCACGTCTCCAAATGTCGATTCAGATTTGAAGGTTTGAGCGCCTCATTAGTCAGCTTTAAAACGCACTCAACACACTGCGCCCTGGGCTCAACGTCGTCACCTCCATTCACAAAATCAAATCTAATAAAATCAGGGTTGTATTTACGCTGAATTGTAGTAGTTTTCGGTAGTATGACATTACCAGTGCCATTCTTTCGCTGAAGAAAATTCTCAATTTTTACACTAATATCGCCACAGGCTAAACCTTAACCGAGCACCTCAACTTGACACTGTAAAGATGACCATGGCACTGATTTTTATACTTTTCATTATTAAATAAGTTTTGTTTCAGGTGATCACCTAATCAGTACCTTATTAAGTAGAATTAAATGTGCCTGTATTGGAATTCAACAGACACTGGAATGGAATGGCTGCCATACAGTGGGGAAAATACATTTTTGCAAGTTTGGCCAATTGCAAAGAAATGTGTGATCTATAATTGTAATGGTAGGTCTATTTTAACAGTGAGAGACAGAATGTCAACAAAAACATCCAGAAAACTGCATTTTTATAACAATTATAGTTATAGATCACACATTTCTTTGCAAACGTGCCAGGGGTTCAAATACTTATTTTCCCCACTGTTGAGATTCAAGATCAATTTAAAGTGGTCTCTTCATTTTTTCCAGAGCTGTATGTGCCAAGCTATCGAACCCTTAAAGGTGAGATGAATGGAGTATGTTACATGGTAGATGAGTGGAGTATGTTACATTGTAGGGATGAATGGAGTATGATACATGGTAGAGGTGAATGGAGTATGATACATTGTAGGGATGAGTGGAGTATGATACATGGTAGAGGTTCTGCAAACTAATACCAATCACTTTACTGACAAGGAGAACAGACAACCAATAGCATGCCACTTATACTGTTCACTTGCATTAGTGCCTCGATTTAAAAATATTAAAGCAATACACAGAAATAAAGAGACCCAGAGATCCCATTTAGTTACATTCATTTGTTTGTTTATTCAATCCTGAAAAAGAAAAATGAACACAAACATAATAAAAAGAATCAAAATGAAGAAGTCCTACAATGGTTTCAAACTCATAACTTATCAAAAAAGTGACATGGGTTGTCAAATGAGAAAAATAAGTTTATTTTTTTTTAAAGGGCTATATAAAACGATTGAAGTGTATAAAGAATCAACTAATAATTGTTTGATGTAAAATGGAAGATTTTTTGCAAAATAAATAAATACATTTGTTATTTCCTACAAAGACAGAAGCCTCTTCAGTATGACTACCAACAAACTTTGACTTGTCACAAAATGGACGCCCTGTTTTTCATTCTGCACTGTGAGGCACTTGGGAACTGACCTGGAAAAAGGGTTAGGGTTAACCCAGTAATAAGGGTTAGGGTTAAGGTTAAGGTTAACCCTGGAATAAGGCACGGTACCGGCCCTATTAAACACATTCTGTTGGGCTGTATGTTTGGTCACTCGCCACTTTCATTTACCCTCTACAGCTGTGTTTATAAGGACTGCCACCGTGCCTTAACCCTAACCCTTATTCCAGATCCTGGTGAAGCAGTGCTAACCCATAATGACAGTGGTCCATTTCATGACTCGGTCCTGGTAACCCTGGTAACCCTATCCCATAATGACAGTGGTCCATTTCATGACTCTGTCCTGGTAACCCTGGTAACCCAGAATGACAGTGGTCCATTTCATGACTCGGTCCTGGTAACCCTGGTAACCCTAACCCAGAATGACAGTGGTCCATTTCATGACTCGGTCCTGGTAACCCTGGTAACCCTAACCCAGAATGACAGTGGTCCATGTCATGACTCGGTCCGGGTGAAGCAGTGAAGGCCAGGGAGCTTCCAGCGAGAGCTGTTGTGGATGCGCAGATCCAGCCACTCTTGTTGAGCCAGAGGAAGATAGGAGTCAGGCAGTGCCGAGACCAGCTCTGAGGCGAGGGAGTCCTGGGCCTGGACCAGTGAGCCCTGGCAGGCTGCCTGCACATCCATGCTGTCCAGATTGTTGAGACTGCCAGCAGCCTGGTCCACTTGGGTAATGCTGGGGCCTGCAGGTGGAGAAAAGGACAATGTCAAGAAGAAGAAATCCTGCCTCTTTTGCCAGCAAATCATATCTAATCTAAAAGATTGATCACTCAGGTTTTATTTTTAGCAAAAATAGTATTTCCCAAATATATAAATATCCTTTCGGTATATGTTTAGCAGCATCTTTTTGCCATCTTTTTTACCATGTCCTGTACAGGACCTACGGCTTTTACCTTTATGTGATTGTGTCTGAAATCTTGTTTTTTGTTTATTATAGTGTTTGTTAGCCTGGAGAATTAAAACCTTTATTCTCCTCCAACCCAGCGACTATGATCTCATTATCTTCTGCAGAAAAGTTTGCCTTTTCTGTTGCCATCCTTGCGAGGTAACCTGTTGTACTTATGCCTACTTCTAGTGTCTGGCAGAGAAGTGAATTTAAGCATGACAGCTCAATTACATTGATTGATTCTTTCATCTTGATTTTACTCGCCAGCAAGCCTACAACTTTGGCAGATCTTTGCAAGTGTAATGGCCTTTTATTTTCATTGCTCCCATTTATATCCTCATTTCTTCCCAGTTTGATCTTTGAAACACATTTTCCTTGTTTTATATTAAGTGATGACTTATGATTTTGACAATTAAACTGACAATATAATATTAAACACCTAATAATCTAGGTTCAATGTAATAAAAAAAAACACTGTTACTGTGAAATGCATCGCTGTAGCATAAGATTAGCACTATATCTCTACACATACATGGTGTTTAGGAGCATTTGGGCCTTCACTTAAGCCATCCTTCCTAAATACATCCTTCCTAAACCATCGAACAGCTTCAGCTTGTACAGAAGTCGGATGCTAGAGTTCTTTTGAAAACGAAAATAATTGTCCACAGTACTCCATATGAAAGCAGAGCCTAATCATAACATGATGTGGTCTCATAGGTGGTGTTGGAGACTCAGAGCCTAAGCAGTACATGATGAGGTCTGTCTCATAGGTGGTGTTAGAGACTAAGAACATGAGGTCTGTCTTATAGGGGATGTAGGAGACTCAGAGCCTAAGCAGTACATAATGAGGTTGTATAGGTGGTGTTAGAGACTCAGAGCCTAAGCAGTACATGATGAGGTTGTATAGGTGGTGTTAGAGACTCAGAGCTTAATCATAACAGTATGAGGTCTGTCTTATAGTAGGTGTTAGAGACTCAGAGCTTAATCATAACAGTATGAGGTCTGTCTTATAGGTGGTGTTAGAGACTCAGAGCCTAAGCAGTACATGATGAGGTCTCATACAGTAGGGTGTGTGAGACTCACAGCAGTGTCGAAAGGGCTCCGATGCTCGTGACGGCATGTAGGGCTTGGGTTAAGGTTAGTGTTAGGGTGTATGAGGTGTGTGTAGGTGGCGTGTGTAGGGTGTGAGACCCACAGCAGTGTCGAAAGGGCTCCCAGGCTCGTGACGGCATGTAGGGCTTGGCCATGGGCTGCTGCAGCAGGCACATGATGGCGGCGTCTACCTGCTGGAACACCTGCAGGGACAGCAGCCTCTGGTGCAGCTCCTCCGACAGGCTGTACTCCTCGGAGCCCAGCAGGTCTCGGATCAGCTCAAAGTCCTGCTTCAGCTGCAGCGCTCCCTGGATACTGAAAGGGAGAGGAGCAGAGAGGTCTAAGGCATCTTCATCAACAGAGAGAGGAGAAGAGAGGCATCAGGGCAGTTGCATCAACAGAGAGAGGAGCAGAGAGGTATAAGGGCAGTTGCATCAACAGAGAGAGGAGCCGAGAGGTATAAGGGCAGTTTCATCAACAGAGAGAGGAGAAGAGAGGCATCAGGGCAGTTGCATCAACAGAGAGAGGAGCAGAGAGGTATAAGGGCAGTTGCATCAACAGAGAGAGGAGCAGAGAGGCATCAGGGCAGTTGCATCAACAGAGAGAGGAGCAGAGAGGCATCTGGGCAGTTGCATCAACAGAGAGAGGAGCAGAGAGGTATAAGGGCAGTTGCATCAACAGAGAGAGGAGAAGAGAGGCATCAGGGCAGTTGCATCAACAGAGAGAGGAGCAGAGAGGTCTAAGGGCAGTTTCATCAACAGAGAGAGGAGCAGAGAGGCATAAGGCATCTCCATCAACAGAGAGAGGAGCAGAGAGGCATAAGGGCGGTTGCATCAACAGAGAGAGGAGCAGAGAGGTCTTAGGGCAGTTTCAACAGAGAGAGGAGCAGAGAGGCATAAGGCATCTTCATCAACAGAGAGAGGAGCAGAGAGGTATAAGGGCGGTTGCATCAACAGAGAGAGGAGCAGAGAGGTCTTAGGGCGGTTTCAACAGAGAGAGGAGCAGAGAGGTATAAGGCATCTTCATCAACAGAGAGAGGAGCAGAGAGGTATAAGGGCAGTTTCATCAACAGAGAGAGAAGCAGAGAGGTATAAGGGCGGTTTCATCAACAGGGCACATTTCAGAGGTTTTTAATGGGATTCAGGTCTCGAAATTGGGCTGGCCATGACAGGGTCCTGATCTGGTGGTACTCCATCCACACCTTTACTGGCCTGGCTGTGTGGCATGGAGCATTGCCCTGCTGCATTGTCAGAGCAAAAGGAAGCAAGTTTTTCTTGCGGGACAACGTTGTACTTTGCCTGGCTGAGGTTTGAAAAAGACCATAAGGATTGAACCAAAGCGGACTGGAGGTCCTTCTAAGTTCGTCTTCTCTGATGAGTCCAATTTTCAGCTTTGCCCAACACATGGTCGTCTGATGGTTAGACGGAGACCTGGAGAGGCCTACAGGCCACAGAGTCTTGCACCTACTGTGAAATTGGACTCATCAGAGAAGACGAACTTAGAAGAACCTCCAGTCCGCTTTGGTTCAATCCTTATGGTCTTTTACAAACCTCAGCCAGGCAAAGTACAACGTTGTCCCGGAAGAAAAACTTGCTTTGGTATTATTAAAGGGGAGGGATAATCGACTGAAGAAATGTTTCCGAACTTTTTTTGAGGAGTTTATATCGTGCATGTGTATGCCTGTGTGAGTGTGAGTGTGAGTGTGCATGTGTGTGACTATGAAAAAGGTCTTCTAATGACACAGAAAATCCCAAATGCATCCTTATCTGAATCCAAAACGCATTCCTATCTAAATCCCAAACGCATTCCCACCTGAATCCCAAAAGCATCCCACCTGAATCCCAAAAGCATCCCACCTGAATCCCAAACGCATTCCCACCTGAATCCCAAACGTATTCCCACCTGAATCCCAAACGCATTCCCACCTGAACTTGATTTTCTGCTTGAGGATGTGCTCCATCCAGGCCTCCATGAACCCAGTCATGGCCTCCGTCAGCGCTGGAACTCGAGCCTCCTCAGGCAGCAGCTGCACCCCCTCCAGCACCTGACCAATTACACTCCGCGCTGCAGAGGTGGCGTACTCGCTGGGGCTGCTGGGTAGTTCTGAAAGATGTGGCACATGTTCTCAATTAGTATTGATAGAACCGAACAACATGTTCTAAATTAGTACTGATAGAACCAAACATCATGTTCTAAAAATAGTATTGATAGAACCGAACATCAAGTTCTAAAATAGTATTGATAGAACCGAACATCATGTTCTAAATTAGTATCGATAGAACCGAACATCATGTTCTAAAATAGTATTGATAGAACCGAACATCATGTTCTAAATTAGTATTGATAGAACCGAACATCATGTTCTAAAATAGTTCTGATAGAACCGAACAACATGTTCTAAATTAGTACGTTACAACTTGACGTTTACTTTATGACTGACAGAAATGCAGAACTTTAGATCAGGTTGACCTGTTTTGTAATTGATCCTCCAGTGTTTTGCTGATGGCATTGTTTGTTCGAAGATCTCACCAGACATCCTCTTGCAATCCATGGAGAAAACCCTCAGAATGCGATCAGAGAAGGCCTGAGTATATCCAACACAGACAAACCGTGCAAAAAATGCATCATTATTCAGTTCTGAAGCGAAAATGTATACGTGTATCTAATGTATAAATATACACGGGTATGTATAAATGTATACGTGTAGCTAATGTATAAATGTATACGTGTATGTATAAATGTATACGTGTAGCTAATGTATAAATGTATACGTGTATGTATAAATGTATATGTGTAGCTAATCTATAAATGTAAACATGTATAAATCAGGGTTCTTGCACCATTTAAAAAGTAAAATGTAATGCTTTTTAAGACCTTTTTAAGACCTCAACAAATATAATTTAAGACCCAAAAATGTCCCAATTTCTTTGGAATGCTCAATTTATTGCCTCCTACAATGGAAATCAAAACAAAGTTTTCAATTTGTTATTCAATACAATTCAATTCTATTTGTATAGTGCCATAACAATACAATTGCCTCTAGGCGCTTAACAGAGCCCAGAGCCTAGACCCCCTTAGTGCATGCACACTGGCAACAGGGGCAAGAAAAAACTCCCTGTTAGGCAGGAAGAAACCTTAAGCAGAACCACGGCACATATGGGGTGACCCATCTGCTTGAGGTCGGCCGGGTGGAGATAGGAAGGTGGGAAGGGGGGAAGGGGGAGGGTTGTGTGGCAGAAGGGGAAAGGAAGCAACAGGGGTTGTACACAATGCTAGCATAGGGTATGGGGTAGAGTAAGTGTACGGCAATGCAGTGGCGGTGGGTGCAATTGGCCGAGGGTTTCTCCAGGTAGACCAGGTGTAGAGAGTACAGCAGCGTCCCATGGGGAGAAAGTCTTGATTAGTAGGGAAAGAAAAGGGAAAGAAAAGGGAGAAAGTGAGTGGGTAGCGTTCAGCTGTCCATGTGCGTAGATGAGGAATGGTGGGGGTGAGGAGCAATATTTCCATTACCATCAGTGATTGGAACATGCTATAAGGGCGAGAGAACATTTATGTTAGTAAACATCAATTTCAGAAACAGGTAGGGAGAAACATTTGGGAAGTAGATTTAACAGTAGGCAATATGGCTATTTTATCAGTGTTATTGTAGGCATAAGCAATATGATATGAAAGGAGAGAGAGAGAGAGAGAGAAAGAGAAAGGGAAAAGATAAGTTAATTAATGCTGGCAATTTGTCATTTAGTTTAGTAATGTACTTATGGAGATATCAGTCGTGAGCTTCAGGGTCGCAGGGTATACAGCAGTGCCCAATTGGCTGGTGAAAGTCGCAACACGCGCCGTATGCTGTACCCGGGATCCGTAAAGGCCCTCCTACAGGGTACAACATACGCTGTCTGTAGCCCAGTTTTGTTGATTAGGGGGGTATTGCATGTGTTTAGATATGTTTTAGTTTTGCTGGCATTGAGCATTTTGTTTAGTTTGGTATATGTGGAGATTTTAGTCGTAAGCTTTGTTAGGGTTGCAGGGCAGCAGTGCCCATTTGGCTGGTGACAGTCGCAACACGCGCCGTATGCTGTACCCGGGAACTGTAAAGGCCTTCCTACACGGTACAACATGCGCTGTCTGTAGCACATATTTTATGTCTGGGTGGCTGGCACAGCAGGTAATGGGTTTGTTGACGTGATTACTTTTGACTATAGGATGCACTAAAGAGGAATGTTTTAAGTCTTGATTTGAATATAGGCACAGTGTCTGCTTCTCTGATGGAGGCAGGGAGATTGTTCCAGAGGAGAGGGGCTCGGTAGCTAAAGGCTCTGCCTCCTATTGTGTTTTTTGATATTCTTGGAATTACCAGGAGGCCTGCACCCTGGGAACGGAGCAGCCTTGGAGGGCAATAGGGGACAACTAATTCCTTAAGGTAGTTTGGAGCCAGGTCGTTTAGGGCTATCAATTATGTGAAATGTGTACACTCTGCAAAAATACTTTTTCATGAGACCTTTTTATCAAGTACCTTTTCACCATATGTGATTAACCCCTTTGTGAGCTTCATGCAACTTATCTGTATTTAGCCAAGAGAACTTAACTGGATTCTCACTAACGCTGCAAGATAGCTCCTTCTTGATGAATGAAGCGATGCCATATTTGGCGACGTATGCCGTTTTACACCCCAAGATAACTCGATCGGATTTGGTTGTATATCGTAGAACGCCCTTGTAACTTTTGAAATCAGAGAACTGGAGATGACGTCTTTTCGCATGCTTGAGATCCCGTCCATAGACATATATACTAGAGCTGTGAAAATAACGCGTAAACGCGTTATGATTCATTTACAGGATTAATCCGTTAATTTTTTTTAACTCATTTAACGCATGTGCCGAATAAGCTTCCAATAAACCCACAATCGACCGTTCGTGAAACTCCTCCCTAGAACGGCCCTCGTCCAATCCTACCTGAGCAACCTCCACTGATTTGAAAGAAGAGGGTCAGACAACCCTGAGGTCTGATGAGCATGGTGAAACGGTGTTCATACGGGACTTGTAGATCTGACACAAGCCCCCCGTTCCAAAGGTCTTAAAATGCCTCCTTCCTTCCTTCCTTCCTTCCTATCAAGAGAGCAAGGAGTGTCCCATTTGGCTTAAACCTTCAGTTCCGCTTTAGTCAGAGACTTTGAAATACGTCACATAACGGTCGTTTTTCAAGAGAGGGTCTGAGCTTCCTTGATGCCCTAATGGCGGCATTTATTACCCATAACTCTGTGCGCCATTCCCAACCGGAGCTTTTCGTTTTATTTCGAAAACAATGGCGGACATAATGGTTACGGTGGCAATGATAGCAGAGTCAGTACACCACAAGGCTACCGACCGTAAATGTAAATATCAGCAGTAATTAAACAACTGTACTGATATTAAATGTACTAATAACATGCCATTCTCAAATTAAAGCCAGTGACATGAGTATTTTGGTGGTTTTTCACGATGTATACCGACAGTTAGCATACCTAGCTAGCCTAGCTTGGTAGCATTACCATTGATTCTGAATGGCAGTTATGCTAAGCAGATGGCTATCCCCCCACCTGGGACTGTAGTTAGACCGATGAAGAGGCACTAAATTGGGACACTTTTCGTTTGGCGAGCGGGGGCAGATGGCAGGCTCAAGGTGCTCGTTACAATGGGCTATTCCACCACCCGGGAATAGCCAGTTGGTGCACTTTTAATCGGACACTTTTCGCTTGACTAGCGGGGGCAATTATGCCGTAATTGATTAACAAAGAATTGTCTGAATTCGTTAGGGAGGTACAGCGGGTAAAATAAGTATTGAACACGTCACCATTTTTCTCAGTAAATATATTTCCAAAGGTGCTTTTCACATGAAAATTTCACCAGATGTTGGTAACAACCCAAGTAATCCATATATGCAAAGAAATCAAACCAAATAAGTTCAGAACGTAAGTTATGTGTAATAATGTGAAATGACACAGGGAAAAAGTATTGAACACATGAAGCAAGGGAGGTGCAAAAAGGCATGGAAAGCCAAGACAGCTGAAATCTATCAGTAATTAGTAAGCAATCCAGCCCTTTGTCAGTGCAAATTAATATCAGCTGGTTCAGTCCCAACTAATGGCCTACAAAAAGGTGTATCATTACCAAGGTGTCACACAAGTAACATCTCATCATGGGTGAAAGCAAAGAGCTCTCTCAAGACCTTCGCAAGCTAATTGTTGCAAAACATTCTGATGGCATTGGATACAGACGCATTTCTAAGCTTCTGAATGTTCCAGTGAGCACTGTTGGGGCCATAATACGGAAGTGGAAAGATCATCATGTCACCATAAATTTGATGCGACCAGGTGCTCCTCGCAAGATTTCTGACAGAGGAGTGAAACAAATTATCAGAAGAGTTGTCCAAGAGCCAAGGACCACTTGTGGCGAGCTTCAGAAAGATTTGGAGTTAGCAGGTACAATTGTTTCAAAGAAAACAGTGGGTAATGCACTCAACCGCCATGGCCTGTATGCACGCTCACCACGCAAGACTCCATTGCTGAAAAAAAGGCATGTTGAAGCTCGTCTAAAGTTGGCTGCACAACATTTGGAAAAGCCAGTGAAATACTGGGAAAATATCGTCTGGTGAGATGAGAGCAAAATTGAACTTTTTGGGTGCCATAATACACACCATGTTTGGAGGAGAAATGGCACTGCACATCACCCTAAGAACACCATACCAACAGTGAAGTTTGGAGGGGGGAACATCATGGTGTGGGGCTGCTTTTCAGCATACGGCACTGGCAAACTCCACATAATTGAAGGAAGAATGGATGGAAAAATGTACCGAGACATTCTTGACACAAATCTGCTGCCATCTACCAGGATGATGAAGATGAAACGAGGGTGGACATTTTAGCAAGACAATGACCCCAAGCACACAGCCAAGGAAACTCTCAATTGGTTTCAGAAAAAGAAGTTCAAGCTGCTAGAACGGCCCACTGCCTTTCAACACAATCACACGCATACGCACACAACCATACAAATGCACACACTTGATGAGGCCTTTCAAGGCCGACATAGCCTTTCAACATGTGATAACCAAGAAAATTGGCAGGAGATCTTTCTTCCCCAAAAGCAAAAGTCCCCTCACAACAGGTGAGCGAGAATATTCTGAGTGGCTAGAAATGTGGATAAAATATGTGAAAGTATGAGGGAATATTCTGATTGGGTCATTTTTAGATAAGGTGATGTCCATGACTTGCATAAACTGACGAATTATGAGTATAAAAAGACAATGCATTGGGTCTTACGGTGCGAATCCACACAAGCGATCTGGGCGACGCGATCTGGGCGACCCCATGCATTTCAACTGGAGCCAGCTCCATTGTGACGTAGACCAGCGATCTGAGCAACATGCTCAAACTTATGCAAATGAGGAGCGATATTTCACCGGCAGCGGCCAGACATTTCAGAGAAAGTACACGCCCACTCAAAGCGATGGAAGCGATGGAATTTGATCGCGTCGCTGGTATGGATTCCCACGTTAGATTCAGAGTTTGCCCAGGGACCCCCACTCTCATATTTGGATGATCTGTCTGCAGGATTGAATAAAACTTCAGTTTATCGGACTCCGGACTTCTGACTCTGATGGAATATTATCTCTAAGTTTTTGGAAACAGTTGTAAATTTGCTACAACAATAGTTATGTGGTAGCCTGGCTCTACCAATGTGTTGACATTAGAAAAACGTTGACTGCGACTGTTTTGGACAGAATATTGTAATTCACTGAACAAATATTTTCATATTACTTTTCCACCACTTGTTAAGTCATGTAATCCATTCATATCGAGGTGAATCAATACTAATACAACTTTAACTGTGATGGGTTTTTGTTTCATTTCACAACTTATTTACTGTATAATCAACGGTAGCAGATGCCCGCTTGTAAACATTCCACATTTGATTTGAACTGACGCGGCCAAGATCTAGATGTCACTGCCATGTACCGTGAGACAAAGCAGTTGCCCTCCATGGATAGAGATGCCGGACTTAAGCCAATGTCGGGTTTATGCTACATGTAAACGTACTGATTGTTGTTTTCAGCCGGCGCAAACCACCTCCTAAATGCATCATCTTCCATCCACTTGTCGTTAAATTTGCACTTCCTCATCTTCTTTGCCTTTTGAACCTCACATCGACAACCGCATAATGGCGACATGCAGCCTGACGTCAGCGTCTATAGCCGACGTACCGTAAACAGCTATTAAATTGGGGAAACTCATTTCACACAATACTAAATCAATCAACTATTAGATGTTTTACGATGCGCCACTGTGCTTTCTCATAGTCATTAAGCGCACCGGCAAAAAAAATAATACCTACAGCAACTTTACGTGAAATTTAAGTCAACTTAAGACCTTAATTACCCAAATTTTTATTTAAGACATTTTAATTAAGCAATAAGGTTCGAGAGGCAGTACTGTATCGTCAATTATGTACTTGTTCGAGGGTGTTGTTAGGCCCGACGCGCAGTGGAGGTCCGGCAAACCCTCAAACAAGTACATTATTGACGATATAGTACTGACTCGAGTACCTTATTGCTTTTTTAACATGTTTGCCAGCGACATTATACATATTAGGTACAATTAAATCATAAATAGTAAGCTGCCTTTCAGCACAAAAAAGGTGTAACCACCAAACGTTGTGTATCGCATTTCAGTAGCCTACAGAAAATAGTCCCCCTTTGTGTGGCTGTTGCTACAGCATTGGGAACTTCACGTCTGTTAGCCTAGAACCAAAAGTTTGTCGATGATTAGCTAGGAGATCGACATTGATCTCGCACCATTTTATTCATTCACATTGCTCATTTTATAAATTTGCAATTAAAATTACAAAAACGACAATGGGACACTGTCAACTTTGTTAATATTTGTTTATATTGGTTTGGATATCGCCACTAACTCTGCCTGAGGGAGGCGTGTGAGAGCAACGTTATACTTATGAGCAGCGAGGCTAGCTAGCTACTATATATTTCAATTAATTTTTGGTCTAAGCATAAGCAGCAACCTACAATTAATATTCGAGAGCTTAAGTTAAGACATACTGTACAATACTATGCAACATTCGTGTAGCACATAAACAACTAACCGAGTCAATGTAGACGTATCAAAAGTCGTGTAGATAGCTTAATTCACATAAAATATTTCCCACTAACAGGCTCCCATCACGCCGCCATCTTGGTTTGATTTTTTTTTTGAGTGCGCACTGATATGGAACGCTCAGGTAAATGTTTACAGGTCGTACAGTTACTTTATCGCTGATTAAAGCACACTCCGTGACTCACTCTCAGAATGCTTGATTTCATCTACCCGTGTTATAAGACTTTTTAAGGACCCGCGGGAACCCTGTAAATGTAAACGTGTATCTAATTTATACATTTATAAGTGTATGTATAAATGCAAACGTGGATCCAATGTATAAATGTATACGTGTATGTATAAATGTATACATGTATGTACTAATGCATACGTGTATCTTATTTATAAATATATAAGTGTATGTGAATTGAATTAGTGCTGTCAGTTTAACGCGTTATTAACGGTGTTAACGCAAACCCATTTTAACGCTGTACATTGTTTTATCGCGCGATTAACACATGTTAAAATAAACTTGCAAACTGTGTAGTAGGCTAACGTTACGTTTGAGTGAATGGTGAGCGCGATACGGCAAAATGGATGATAAAAAGCTTCTGAATAGGAAGTTTACCTTTAAAAGTTGTGTTGTGCAAAAGAAGCGAGCTTCACTGATGTCTGAAAATGTCAACAGGCAGCTGGCTGAAAGCACAGAAGAAGTAGGCTTACCTTTTATTGGTAACCTTACTGTTACGGTTCATTGTTTTTTAAATAAGAGACCTGACTTCTATGTTCGCAGCAAACTTGAAAAAAAGAAAATATTAAGCCATGGATTAACTGCACTATAGGCTGAGTCCTTGTTATCTGAAATATGCACTTTATAATTTTATTTTGTACCGCCCTGTTTGGCAATGTTGTTTTTCAATAAAAGAAAACATTGCATAAAGCAAGCCAATCCACTTTTCCATGTTGATAAGAGCATTCAAATAAAATACAAATGATGGAAAAATAAAATACAAATGATGGAAAAAAATTATTGAAGGGACATTTAGAATAGATACAAAATTGCAATAAATCGCGATTCATTTTGAGTTAACTATGACAAAAATGCGGTTAATCGCGATTAAATATTTTAATAGTTTGACAACACTAGTATATATGTATACGTGTATCTAATGTATACATGTATATGTGTATCTAATGTATAAAGGTATTAAATCTGGATCACTAAGTAGATTGCCTATTTCCTGAGGGTCACCTGTAAGTCAGCTACTCCTCGAGTGAACTGTCCCTTCAGTGTTGAAATGACAGGATGACCTCCTCTGCTGTTTAAACCCTCTACTTCCTGTGAGAGTCTTTTCAACGAGGCCTGGAGGACCTGCCAGTAAAGAGAAGCTTAGTTACACACGTTATTGCCTGATAAGGAACAGATAAATAGCTTGATGCGCATCTTTTTTTGTCAGAGTATTAAAACAATCGCCCCTACCACCAGGTCTCCTTGGGTGACGAGGAGGAACTTGTTGAGGTACCAGGAGGAGAGGAACTGGTACGCCTTGCTCATGACCCAGAAGGTGGTGGACTGCACTGTGGCGACCGACCTGCAGAGGGCGCCGAGGAGCTGCAGCTGAGCTACTCTGGCATCATTACCTTGTTCAGGGGAAACAAAACAGCAACAGTTTTTAAAGGCACCCAGTGCAACTTTCGAGGCTTAAAAATAAACATTAAATTTCTAGTCTTTTTTACACGTAGTAAGTTTCAATAACTCCATACCATTACATACCGACATTCAAGCAGCAAAGATGACACGTCGTTGTGTGGTGAGAACTGATAGAAAATCGATAACAACAACAATCGCCGCCATTTTCTTTATTTTTTGTAACCTACAATAAATAAAGCAGGCTTCCAGTCAATGGAAAAATGGCTTCTCCCCACCGGCGATTGTTGTTGTTTACGATTTTCTATCAGTTCTCACCACACAACGACGTCTCATCTTTGCTCCTTGAATGTCGATATGTAATGGTATGGAGTTATTGAAACTTACTACGTGTAAAAAAGACTAGAAATTGAATGCTTATTTTTCATTGAATGTTTACATAAAGTTGCACTTGGTGCCTTTAAAAGCATGACATCATGGGGAAGTACAATCACTGTACTTCACCGAAGGAGCAGCCCGCAATCGTAATTCAATGCACTTTAGGCCAAATTCAGCTATTTTACATTTAGATATCTCAAAAGCGCTAAGAGAAGCAGCTTTACAATGGTGTTTGCTTGAGCAATCTCCCGAATCAAGCTTATGACGCCAAACTACCAGGATATTTTTTGATACCAGTATCTCAGACTGTGGCTGGAGGTGATGAAGATCTGGACCTCAAATTTGTTCAGATTCAAAAAGTTTAAAGTGAAGCTGAATTAAAAATCCAGTGGTGGAGAATTTCTGTGCCTGCATTTTAGCGAGAAGTTATCTAGTATCTGATGTGTGTGAGAGGTAAGAGAAGGTGCTGTGTGTGAGCGGTAAGAGAGGGTGCTGTGTGTGTAAGAGAGGGTGCTGTGTGTGAGCGGTAAGAGAGGGTGCTGTGTGTGTAAGAGAGGGTGCTGTGTGTGTAAGAGAGGGTGCTGTGTGTGTAAGAGAGGGTGCTGTGTGTGAGCGGTAAGAGAGGGTGCTGTGTGTGTAAGAGAGGGTGCTGTGTGTGAGAGGTAAGAGAAGGTGCTGTGTGTGAGCGGTAAGAGAGGGTGCTGTGTGTGAGCGGTAAGAGAGGGTGCTGTGTGTGAGCGGTAAGAGAGGGTGCTGTGTGTGAGCGGTAAGAGAGGGTGCTGTGTGTGTAAGAGAGGGTGCTGTGTGTGTAAGAGAGGGTGCTGTGTGTGAGAGGTAAGAGATGGTGCTGTGTGTGAGCGGTAAGAGAGGGTGCTGTGTGTGAGCGGTAAGAGAGGGTGCTGTGTGTGTAAGAGAGGGTGCTGTGTGTGTAAGAGAGGGTGCTGTGTGTGAGCGGTAAGAGAGGGTGCTGTGTGTGAGCGGTAAGAGAGGGTGCTGTGTGTGAGCGGTAAGAGAGGGTGCTGTGTGTGTAAGAGAGGGTGCTGTGTGTGTAAGAGAGGGTGCTTTTTGTGAGCGGTAAGAGAGGGTGCTGTGTGTGTAAGAGAGGGTGCTGTGTGTGAGCGGTAAGAGAGGGTGCTGTGTGTGTAAGAGAGGGTGCTGTGTGTGTAAGAGAGGGTGCTGTGTGTGTAAGAGAGGGTGCTGTGTGTGAGCGGTAAGAGAGGGTGCTGTGTGTGTAAGAGAGGGTGCTGTGTGTGTAAGAGAGGGTGCTGTGTGTGTAAGAGAGGGTGCTGTGTGTGAGCGGTAAGAGAGGGTGCTGTGTGAGCGGTAAGAGAGGGTGCTGTGTGTGTAAGAGAGGGTGCTGTGTGTGAGCGGTAAGAGAGGGTGCTGTGTGTGTAAGAGAGGGTGCTGTGTGTGAGAGGTAAGAGAAGGTGCTGTGTGTGAGCGGTAAGAGAGGGTGCTGTGTGTGAGCGGTAAGAGAGGGTGCTGTGTGTGAGCGGTAAGAGAGGGTGCTGTGTGTGAGCGGTAAGAGAGGGTGCTGTGTGTGTAAGAGAGGGTGCTGTGTGTGTAAGAGAGGGTGCTGTGTGTGAGAGGTAAGAGATGGTGCTGTGTGTGAGCGGTAAGAGAGGGTGCTGTGTGTGAGCGGTAAGAGAGGGTGCTGTGTGTGTAAGAGAGGGTGCTGTGTGTGTAAGAGAGGGTGCTGTGTGTGAGCGGTAAGAGAGGGTGCTGTGTGTGAGCGGTAAGAGAGGGTGCTGTGTGTGAGCGGTAAGAGAGGGTGCTGTGTGTGTAAGAGAGGGTGCTGTGTGTGTAAGAGAGGGTGCTGTGTGTGAGCGGTAAGAGAGGGTGCTGTGTGTGTAAGAGAGGGTGCTGTGTGTGTAAGAGAGGGTGCTGTGTGTGAGCGGTAAGAGAGGGTGCTGTGTGTGTAAGAGAGGGTGCTGTGTGTGTAAGAGAGGGTGCTTTTTGTGAGCGGTAAGAGAGGGTGCTGTGTGTGTAAGAGAGGGTGCTGTGTGTGAGCGGTAAGAGAGGGTGCTGTGTGTGTAAGAGAGGGTGCTTTTTTGTGAGCGGTAAGAGAGGGTGCTGTGTGAGCGGTAAGAGAGGGTGCTGTGTGTGTAAGAGAGGGTGCTGTGTGTGAGCGGTAAGAGAGGGTGCTGTGTGTGTAAGAGAGGGTGCTGTGTGTGTAAGAGAGGGTGCTGTGTGTGAGCGGTAAGGGAGGGTGCTGTGTGTGAGAGGTAAGAGAAGGTGCTGTGTGTGTAAGAGAGGGTGCTGTGTGTGTAAGAGAGGGTGCTGTGTGTGAGCGGTAAGAGAGGGTGCTGTGTGTGTAAGAGAGGGTGCTGTGTGTGTAAGAGAGGGTGCTGTGTGTGAGCGGTAAGGGAGGGTGCTGTGTGTGTAAGAGAGGGTGCTGTGTGTGAGCGGTAAGAGAGGGTGCTGTGTGTGTAAGAGAGGGTGCTGTGTGTGAGCGGTAAGAGAGGGTGCTGTGTGTGTAAGAGAGGGTGCTTTTTTGTGAGCGGTAAGAGAGGGTGCTGTGTGAGCGGTAAGAGAGGGTGCTGTGTGTGTAAGAGAGGGTGCTGTGTGTGAGCGGTAAGAGAGGGTGCTGTGTGTGTAAGAGAGGGTGCTGTGTGTGTAAGAGAGGGTGCTGTGTGTGAGCGGTAAGGGAGGGTGCTGTGTGTGAGAGGTAAGAGAAGGTGCTGTGTGTGTAAGAGAGGGTGCTGTGTGTGTAAGAGAGGGTGCTGTGTGTGAGCGGTAAGAGAGGGTGCTGTGTGTGTAAGAGAGGGTGCTGTGTGTGTAAGAGAGGGTGCTGTGTGTGAGCGGTAAGAGAGGGTGCTGCGTGTGAAAGAGAGGGTGCTGTGTGTGTAAGAGAGGGTGCTGTGTGTGTAAGAGAGGGTGCTGTGTGTGAGCGGTAAGAGAGGGTGCTGCGTGTGAAAGAGAGGGTGCTGTGTGTGTAAGAGAGGGTGCTGTGTGTGTAAGAGAGGGTGCTGTGTGTGTAAGAGAGGGTGCTGTGTGTGAGCGGTAAGAGAGGGTGCTGCGTGTGAAAGAGGGTGCTGTGTGTGTAAGAGAGGCTGCTGGGTGTGTGTAAGAGAGAGGGTGCTGTGTGTGTAAGAGAGGGTGCTGTGTGTGAGCGGTAAGAGAGGGTGCTGTGTGTGTAAGAGAGGGTGCTGTGTGTGTAAGAGAGGGTGCTTTGTGTGAGTGGTAAGAGAGGGTGCTGTGTGTGAGCGGTAAGAGAGGGTGCTGCGTGTGAAAGAGAGGGTGCTGTGTGTGTAAGAGAGGGTGCTGTGTGTGTAAGAGAGGGTGCTGTGTGTGAGCGGTAAGGGAGGGTGCTGTGTGTGTAAGAGAGGGTGCTGTGTGTGTAAGAGAGGGTGCTGTGTGTGTAAGAGAGGGTGCTGTGTGTGAACGGTAAGAGAGGGTGCTGTGTGTGAGCGGTAAGAGAGGGTGCTGTGTGTGTAAGAGAGGGTGCTGTGTGTGTAAGAGAGGGTGCTGTGTGTGAGCGGTAAGAGAGGGTGCTGTGTGTGTAAGAGAGGGTGCTGTGTGTGTAAGAGAGGGTGCTGTGTGTGAGCGGTAAGAGAGGGTGCTGTGTGTGTAAGAGAGGGTGCTGTGTGTGTAAGAGAGGGTGCTTTTTGTGAGCGGTAAGAGAGGGTGCTGTGTGTGTAAGAGAGGGTGCTGTGTGTGAGCGGTAAGAGAGGGTGCTGTGTGTGTAAGAGAGGGTGCTTTTTGTGAGCGGTAAGAGAGGGTGCTGTGTGAGCGGTAAGAGAGGGTGCTGTGTGTGTAAGAGAGGGTGCTGTGTGTGTAAGAGAGGGTGCTGTGTGTGAGCGGTAAGGGAGGGTGCTGTGTGTGAGAGGTAAGAGAAGGTGCTGTGTGTGTAAGAGAGGGTGCTGTGTGTGTAAGAGAGGGTGCTGTGTGTGAGCGGTAAGAGAGGGTGCTGTGTGTGTAAGAGAGGGTGCTGTGTGTGTAAGAGAGGGTGCTGTGTGTGAGCGGTAAGGGAGGGTGCTGTGTGTGTAAGAGAGGGTGCTGTGTGTGAGCGGTAAGAGAGGGTGCTGCGTGTGAAAGAGAGGGTGCTGTGTGTGTAAGAGAGGGTGCTGTGTGTGTAAGAGAGGGTGCTGTGTGTGAGCGGTAAGAGAGGGTGCTGTGTGTGTAAGAGAGGGTGCTGTGTGTGTAAGAGAGGGTGCTGTGTGTGAGCGGTAAGAGAGGGTGCTGCGTGTGAAAGAGGGTGCTGTGTGTGTAAGAGAGGGTGCTGTGTGTGTAAGAGAGGCTGCTGGGTGTGTGTAAGAGAGAGGGTGCTGTGTGTGTAAAAGAGGGTGCTGTGTGTGTAAGAGAGGGTGCTTTTTGTGAGCGGTAAGAGAGGGTGCTGTGTGTGTAAGAGAGGGTGCTTTGTGTGAGTGGTAAGAGAGGGTGCTGTGTGTGAGCGGTAAGAGAGGGTGCTGCGTGTGAAAGAGAGGGTGCTGTGTGTGTAAGAGAGGGTGCTGTGTGTGAGCGGTAAGGGAGGGTGCTGTGTGTGTAAGAGAGGGTGCTGTGTGTGTAAGAGAGGGTGCTGTGTGTGTAAGAGAGGGTGCTGTGTGTGAACGGTAAGAGAGGGTGCTGTGTGTGTAAGAGAGGGTGCTGTGTGTGTAAGAGAGGGTGCTGTGTGTGTAAGAGAGGGTGCTGTGTGTGTAAGAGAGGGTGCTGTGTGTGAGCGGTAAGAGAGGGTGCTGTGTGTGTAAGAGAGGGTGCTGTGTGTGAGCGGTAAGAGAGGGTGCTGTGTGTGAGCGGTAAAAAAGGGTGCTGTGTGTGAGCGGTAAAAAAGGGTGCTGCGTGTAAAGCAAAACACAACTCTCAGACTTGACAGATGTGGAGTTACCTGGTGGTAGATGACAGATGTGGAGTTACCTGGTGGTAGATTGCTCTTCAGGTGTTGCAGTATGGTGAGAAGGGGAGTGAAGAGCTGGACCAGTCGGTCTGTTGTGGCGGTTCTGACCAAGGAGGTCCTGGACTCATCCCCAGGGAGGCACCTGTCCTTCAGACTAAACCCTAGTGCATCACAGATCACTGGAACACAACGGGAGGGGATTTAGACGGTTACGATGGAAAAGGTTTTTCTTACTTTCACGCAACTGATTTAGAATGAAACCAAATCTGCAGTCACTGCGATTCTTTTAACTAAATTGCAGAAAGTGTCATTTCTAAGCCACAGCTACCCTGAGCAATCACTCAAGGTTACTTTTGCATGCAGAACTCAAAAGGTGGATAGTTTGTTGAAATTGTGTGTAGCCTCTTCATTTTAAGCATTGACATATATGATTTTTGCACTGGCTGCTTATGAAACTCTTGTCCAGTTCATTGCAAGTGTGTAATTATCAGAACTACCACCAGTACCAATTCTCACACTGTTACAGAGCTGCAAAATAATCAACACAATGGATGAAGAGGCGCCGTTGAGGATGGCACACCCAATGTCTGAATCCACAACATGGACCCAGTGTTTTACCTGAACGCGTTCATTAAACGAAAGTTACACCATTAACAGTCCTGTATCCAATCGCTGCGTGAGATTTCTATTCTGTCTATGCCTGGCAAGTGTGAGAGCGCCGAAGTTGCGTAGTGGCCATGAGCAGTATTGCAGACATATAGATATTTAGACAAATTATAGCTCGCAACACAGTGAAAAAAATAACTGAACTAGTTCATTTTTTGGAGCTGTGAACTTAGTTCAAAATTTTGAATTATGAACTATGAACTGAACTAGTTCATTTTAAAATTTGTGAACTATGAACTGGACTAGTTCATGTAGAAAGTGAACTTTCCCAACACTGCATGTACCACATTTGGTTAAGTGTTCAATCAGACTGTAGGAACTGCAGACATAAACAGGTAGACTAACCCCTCATCAATCAGACTGTAGGAACTGTAGACTAACCCCTCCCCTCACCAATCAGACTGTAGGAACTGTAGACTAACCCCTCCGCTCACCAATCAGACATAAACCCGTAGACTAACCCCTCCCCTCACCAATCAGACTGTAGGAACTGAACTGTAGACATAAACAGGTAGACTAAGCCCTCACCAATCAGACTGTAGGAACTGTAGACATAAACAGGTAGACTAACCCCTCCCCCCACCAATCAGACTGTAGGAACTGTAGACTAACCCCTCCCCTCACCAATCAGACTGTAGGAACTGAACTGTAGACATAAACAGGTAGACTAAGCCCTCACCAATCAGACTGTAGGAACTGTAGACATAAACAGGTAGACTAACCCCTCCCCTCACCATTCAGACTGTAGGAACTGTAGACTAACCCCTCCCCTCACCAATCAGACTATGGGGTTGGCAAGTGTGACGTCACGGATCCAAATCCTCAGCTGCCAATGTATACTGTAATGTTAAAGCCAATATTTACGGTTGGATTGTAAAACGCCTGCTAAGGTTACGAAGGCAAGGAACACCTCGTTGAAAAGACGAGACCACGAGGATTCATCTACATTTTAAAGTAAGTCGATCAGACCTTTATATCTCATTCAATGAACTCCATGAAAGTGCGACTAACAAAAAGGACCCAGTGCTGTTTGTGCTAACGTTAGCCACGCTACAATTTCAAACAGATTTGTGAGTGTGAATGTTATGACAGGTGGCAGCTTGAAAGGGAAAGTTCAGGCTTCAATGAAGAAAAAAGAATATGAGGTGGAGGTGAGGAGAAACATTAGCTAAAATATGTGGGTGTCGACTAGAAAACTGATGTAACTGTTCGATGTTGACGTTTACTATGTTAAAATTGCTAGCGATGGATCCGGAAGTGACGATTTTGGTCTTGGTGACGCATCGACTTGCCAACCCCATAGGAACTGTACTGTAGTCATAAACAGGTAGACTAACCCCTCCCCTCACCAATCAGACTGTAGGAACTGGACATAAACAGGTAGACTAACCCCTTCCCTCACCAATCATTTTCTTTGAGTCGAGTCTAAGATTGATCTTACCCTCGTCCCAGTGCATGCAGGCAGTGTTATAGAGAATCTGTGAACAGAAGCCCTTCAGCACGTCAACACATTCAGCCGGGATGAAATCTGAAAGATAAACCAGATTGGGTTAAACCGGTAATGTATACAACAGTGTTTAGATAAACCACACTAGGTTCAACAGGTAATATATAAAATAAACCACACTAGGTTCAACAGGTAATATATAAAATAAACCACACTAGGTTCAACAGGTAATATATAGGATAAACCAGGCTAGGTTAAACAGGTAATATATAAGATAAACCAGGCTAGGTTAAACAGGTAATATATACAATAGTGCAGGGGTCTTCAACGTTTTTCAGGCCAGGGACCCCCAAACTGATGGCGAGATGAGCAGGGACCCCCTACTATATAAATTGCATAACATTTTGTTTATAATATACTGGGCCTAGTGCCAAATTAACATAGCTACCCTGTTATTGTGTATTCAATACTAAGCTATTCAAATAATACAAAGGTTAATATATTCATTAACATTTTTATTTTTTAACATTGAATTTAACCTAACATTTTTGAACAACGAATTTAACTTAACATTTTTTAACATTGAATTTAATTTAACATTAAACAACATGAAAGGTACAGGGTGGCCGTGCCACTGCCATTTATAAACATACATCTTGCAAACAACTCTGAGCTAACAATTAGTAACAACTTATTAAAATAATTCACAGATATGTATGTTTTTTTTTTCATCATACATAAAAAAGGGACAGTGAATCCTCAAGCATCTGTCGATGGTACACATCCTCCCACATTAGTGAGATGTATCTTCTTTTCAATAACTCCTGACTGACACGATCCAACGGATGACGTAGGAGGAGTCTGGTGCATGGAGTTGTGTTGACAACATAGATGTTATAGTGAGATTGACAGGTCAACAAACCAATCACACCGCTAGCAAGTTGTTAAGATTGTAGGTAGTAGCATGCTAACATTAACTAGGGGGCTCATACACCTCGCAAATCCTCTCAGACTTATTTTTCAGTTACAATTAACGTTTTTTGACCTTGTACAGTGTCTTTTTGTCTTTATTATTTTTTTTTTTAAATCTAAGCAAAAAATTGTCAAACTAACAATTTATAGGTACAAACAAGACCAGCTATGGAGTTTGGTCCGCTTTTATTTTTGATCTTCGCGCTCTTTAGACTTGAGCAGAAACGCGATCTGATTGTCGTATTTGCATGAAAGGTGTTGTGAGTGAACCTGTGCCCAGCTTGAGAAGGCTCCTGTGTGTAGCTGAATGTATCGATTGGACTGAAAGATAACGTCTTCTCGATCAATTTATACGTTCGCTACAATATGTTGGATTTATGTTAATTAAAATTCAAAGGGAGTAAATACAATCCTGATTCGGAAGACATTTAATTTGTGAAAAAAAAAATTGGTTGAATTTTTGTTTTTTTTTAGAAATATATAAAAAAAAATGTCTTATCAACCAAAGATTTCGCGACCCCCCTGCAGTACCTCCGCGGACCCCCTGTTGAAGACCCCTGCAATAGTGTTAAGCATAAAAATTGGCTCTTCTATTGTTTTCTTCAGACAGCATGAAAAGGCCAAAGAGGACCATATTAAACTATTTTGATATTCAATTTGGTCGGATGTCAGTTTGTTACTGCAGTGGCTGCAGTGCTCATACACCATATGACTCATGGCTGCAGTGGCTGCAGTGCCCATACACCATATGATCTAATGCTGCAGTGCCCATACACCATATGATCTATTGCTGCAGTGCCCATACACCATATGATCTAATGCTGCAGTGCCCATACACCATATGATCTATTGCTGCAGTGCCCATACACCATATGATCTATTGCTGCAGTGCCCATACACCATATGATCTATTGCTGCAGTGCCCATACACCATATGATCTAATGCTGCAGTGCCCATACACCATATGATCTATTGCTGCAGTGCCCATACACCATATGACCAGGGCTCGAAATTAACTTTTTGGCTTACCAGCCAACATGGCTGGTAGATGAAAATATTTACCAGCCAATCATATTTTTTACCAGCCAAAATTAAACCTGCCATTTCAGACCTACTCTGACATTGTTTGATATAAACAATATTTACCTATGATTTTAATATCATTGTTGATCACTCTCAGAATGGATTTAAATCAACCAATATTGCCCAATTTGCTGGTGACAGCTGCAACACGCGCTGTATAAGCGGGGATAAGCTTATTCAGCCATTGCTCTTCTTCTACGCTTATACTACCACAGTCAACGTATTTCAGCCACTGCCGTGGCTCTCCATTATTCGCAATGAGCCACCTACTGCAACATGCCATTGGTGTAGCTGTAGCTGCGGTTGTGGCTGTTGTTTCTTCCTCCCTAGATGTTCTCTGCACCTTTGCTGGAGGTGATGCAACGGCAATGAATCGGCACATTATTTTAGCTTTCGTTTATCTGCGTTAACTTGCGTGTGGTCAACTAAGTCGGTTTCAACTTTTGATTCACGCTCAAAATATAAACCTTTGTATTCGCTGGCAGAGTATTAGAACTTTGTATTCGCTGGCAAAATATTAGAACATTGTATTTGCGCGCAAATTGTTATTGTTGTATTAAAATTCTAAGAACTTTATGTTACCCTTTCCCTTCTCCCACTGCTCGTGTTGGCATTGCAAGCTATTTTTAACCATGAAGGCCGCAATAGTCGGGAGATTTGCTCCGCAATGTCACTCGCCAAGTGGCGGAGCATCAGAGACAATTTAGTCGCCAGCCCAAAAATCTACACGCCATTGGCGCTTGGCGGGTGCCAATTTCGAGCCCTGCATATGACGCATGGCTGCAGTGGCTTCAGTGCGCTAGTCTCCCATACACTATATGATCTATGGCTGCAGTGCCCATACACCATATGACGCATGGCTGCAGTGGCGATACATTCATTATTATTATGATTATCTTGTGCAGTACCTCCTCTGGAGCCCCGGGTGAGCCACATGACTAACAGACATCATTACCTCCTCTGAAGCCCCGGGTGAGCCACATGACTAACAGAGACATCATTACCTCCTCTGAAGCCCCGGGTGAGCCACATGACTAACAGAGACATCATGTGACCCCTCCAGTGGATCATACTCCCGCTGACGTTGTGATGTCCGCTGACGTTGTGATGTCCGCTGACGTTGTGATGTCCCTTATAAAATAAGCATCTTATTACAACGTTGCTGAACTCCAGCCACAGCATCTCCTGGTACTGCCTGCACAGTTCCACACATAAGTCTGACTTGATCAGGTCTCTCCAATGAACCGATTTTTGCTTTTCACAGATAGGCCTTGGCTGTAGCTCTCTCACACAATGAAGTTTGTCCAAGAGGGCTTCCGTAGGGTCTACAATATGACCAGGCTTGGATGGCAACAGCAAGTCAGTGGATGAGACTAAAGCCTGGAACAGGATCTCTAAACACTCACAATCTCTATGAACAAAAAACCTAAAGGGAGAATCTGTGCAGTAAGCACAAGGTTGGAGACCTTGTGTGGCCTTGTTAAGACACAAATTAAAATTGTCTACTCTGGCTTGAGACCCAGTGGGACCATGTCCTAAAGCCCGGCTCGAGAGCATCGATAGAATCTGCTCTGGATGTGACCAATCAAAGCCTGAGCTTTCTGGATGTGACCAATCGAAGCCTGAGCTTTCTGGATGTGTCCAATCAGAGCCTGAGCTTTCTGAATGTGACCAATCAAAGCCTGAGCTTCCTGCAGCCAGGACAGAGGCGGTGATGAGGTCACTCTGATGAGAGGCCCAGAGGTATAGCTGCTCAGCCACGAGCTGCCCTCGCTGCTCAGCCAAGATCTTCATCAGTTGGAATACGCTGAAGGTCCTGGGTTCTGGACCCATTCTAGGCAATCGACCACTTAAGTGAGGCCAGTCTGAGAGCAGAATGACGTGTTTCCTCCAAGCTGCTGCGTTGTGCAGGGCCTCCTCCTGAACAGTGTGGTTGAAGACCTGTATGGAGGCCAGCAGGTCCTCTAAGGCTTCTCTTGGCACATGGATGAAGCGTTCAGCGGCAAGGACACACAGGGCAGTGTGGATGCAGTGCTCCATCAGGAACAACGCCTGGAGACCCAGAAGTCTAAGCGTCTGGCACATGGTGCTCATGGTCTCCTTCCACCAGAACAGGATCCTCCTCAGGTAGACGTTGGAGTGGGCTTTGGCACGCAGCTCCTCCCAGTGGCTCAGATGCACTCTCAGCTCTTGGCATAGCGCTCGTAGCCCCAAGTTCCACATAGAGCTTGACTTATCCCCTCCCTGTGTTATGCTCCCCACCAATAATAGCCTTTCATGGTCCAGCAACACAGAGAGCTTGTTCACGAAGCAGTGAGCCACACGCAAGCGCATGGAATACTCATGCAGGAAGATGAGCTTGGCCCGCTCCTCCAGTAGCCCCTGCAGCTGCCCATAGTGCTGGCCAAAGGCGGACGCCTGCGAGTGGTAGTAAGCATCACCGTTGCTAGGAGATGACAGTCCCTTGACACAGCCGTGCGGCTGAAGAGGTCTCCCACTGTCCCACAGAATCTGGTACTGTGTGCTCAGGCTCGACACGGTCTGCTCGATGCCTTGTAGACGAGCAGAGGAGCGGGATGACAGGTTCTGGCACGTCACAAACGTGTTCTCGTTCTCACAGTCCCAGCCGCCATCCTCCTCCTTCTGCCTGAGCAGCCAGCGCAGGCTAGGGTTCAAGCGGGTCCGCAGGAGGGCCTCCGCCCGCTGGAGAGACTTGGACAGGGACGCCTGGCACCAGGAGGCTGGAGGAGAGACCACAGTTTATAATAATAATAATAATAATAACAATACATAATAATAATAATAATAATAATAATAATAATAATACATAATTATTAATAATGATAATAATTAATAATAATACATAATTATTAATAATGATAATAATTAATAATACTAATAATTATAATAATAATTGTAGTGGCTAAAAGTTCCCTTCTTTTGGTCAGTATGTAGTTCTAGAGTCTACGCGTGTACTGTATTTCAACAATGGTAGAAAACTGTGTTCGCTCTGTCTTCTACTGAAATTCTGACAACATTCTGACAAGTGCAACAAAGTGACAGTTGATATATCAAAAACTAACAATTGATACATTGATGCGTGAGCTCGCTACGTCACAGCTCACCTCTGGTTATTCCAAACAATGCAACCTCTGATTATTCAAACAATGCAATGCATGAGCACTAAACATATTTTAAACTGAAATGTAAACTATAAATACAAATATGCTATCACTATAATTAACAATCAATAAATATTAATCTAAATTATATAATGTCTAAATTTGAACAACAATATGAAAATGGCACTAACATTCCGGCCCCTAATTGCTCATCATGGGGATGACAATTACCTAACTAAAACTAAATACATTTCTACATTCTAAGATTCTTCCATCTCGAGCAGGAGACACAGCTTATTAATGGGTCTCTCTAAAGTGTCGGCCTTCGTTTTTACAAGGACCCGGCGGACAAACCCTTTGGCATCTGGGATTGTCTTCTCCACTTTTCCCATTAACCAGGACCCTCTTGGAGCCCTCTCATCCACGATGAGTACGACGTCTCCCTCTTTCACATTCCTCTTCTTCTCCAGCCACTTCTGCCTTTCTTGCAGGAGGGGCAAGTATTCTCTAGACCAACGCTTCCAGAAGATGTCGGAGATATACTGCACTTGCCTCCATCTTCGTTTGGTGTATAGATCCTCCTTCTGAAACACGCCAGGAGGGAGTGCTGGTTTTCCCTTGAAAAGGAGAAGATAATTCGGCGTCGGTGGCTCGAGGTCGTCCACATCATCAGATGACTTGGTAAGGGGTCTGCTGTTGATCACTGCTTCTACTTCACACATCACGGTTTGCAGACATTTGTCGTTGAGTGATTGAAGCTTCAGAAGGTTGGTAAGTATCTTCCGTACTGTTCTTATCTGTCGCTCCCAGACACCACTGTGGTGAGACCCAGCAGGCGGGTTGAAGATCCAAGTGACTCCTCTTTGCAGTAGAGCCTCAGAGATCTGGGACTGGTTCCATTCTTTCATCGCCCGGCGGATCTCGTGTTCTGTAGCTACCAGATTCGTTCCGTTATCGGATCTCATCACTTCGACTTGTCCTCTTCTGGCTATGAAACGCCTCACTGCGTTTATGCATGAGTCGGTGTCGAGAGAGTGTGCGATTTCTATGTGGACTGCTCTGACTGTAAGGCAAGTAAACAAGACTCCATAACGCTTTACTTGCACTCGTCCACGCTTTACTTCAAAGGGGCCGAAAAAGTCTACACCAACGTTAGTGAATGGTGGATGGTCAGGCAGTAGAAGATCAAGTGGTAGATTCGCCAATTTCTGTTCACTCACAGCAGCTTGACTCTTCCGGCATTTGACACACTTTGAAAGCACACTTCTCACCGCTGCATTTCCTTTACATATCCAGACCCTTTGTCTCAGCTGAGCAAGGGTATGGTTTCTTCCTCCATGTCCGATTTCCTTATGAGTGTTCCTGATGATCAAGGTCGTGATGTGGTGATCCTTGGCCAGGATAAATGGATGCTTTGTGTGTTCTGGCAAGGCTGCATGGTGCAATCTTCCACCAACCCGGAGAACTCCATCTTGAAGGAAGGGATCCAGCTTCACGATAGAGCTGCTTCTCTTGATCTTTTCACCTTTCTGCAGAGCGCGAAGCTCCTCATGGAAGGTTTGACTTTGGCTGAACTGAATGATCACAGTTTCTGCTCTTCTGACATCCTTGACAGTCAAATGGGTTCCTTTCAGGGTAGATTTCCATTTCTGCATGTGGTTTTTAACTGTCTTGATTTTAGCATCTGGACTTTCTGAAGACTAGACTTGAGACTGTCGGTTCTTCCTTGTTTCGCACAGACTTTGAAACAGCTCCTTCAGCCTCAACATCCAGGCCACCGCCTTCTTTAGGCTGTGCCAGTCGGAGTAGTGGTGAATCAGCTTGAAGAGAGGGTCTGTGCTTGAATCTATTGTCTTGATGATGTTCACATTGATCGTACGTTTCACTTCAGTGTCGTCTTCACTCATCTCTCTTGAGAACTCTGATAGGACAGGCCAGTGAGACTCACTCTTGACTAGGAATTCAGGACCTTCAATCCAGCTCTGACACTTCATGAAGTGCTCTGCCGTCATTCCTCTTGACGCATAGTCAGCTGGGTTAGAAGCCGTGTTGACATACTTCCACTGTGCTGGCCTTGTGTTCTCTCTGATTGTTGATACTCTGTTTGCTACGAATGTTTTGAAACGAGCGCCGTCGTTGTCGATGTACCAGAGGACGGTGGTGCTGTCTGTCCATAGCACAGACTCTTTGAGGTCCATCCGAAGCTCTTGCTTCATGAGCTTATCCATTTTCACCGCAATGGTAGCCGCGGTTAACCCAAGGCGTGGAATAGTAACTGGTTTAAGCGGCGTCGCTCGGGATTTTCCTACAAGAAATGAGCAGTGGACTTGACCGTGGCTGTTCTCGATGCGGAGGTAGGTGACAACGCCATAGCCCTTCTCGCTAGCGTCAGAGAAATGGTGCAGCTGTGCTGACATCACTGGACCAAATCCCTCTGGCTTGATGCACCTTCTGACAGAAAAGCTGGTAAACTGGCTCAGATCAGACAGCCAGGCGAACCATCTGTTTGCCACGTCTTTTGGAATTTCTTCATCCCAGGTAAGTTTCATTTCACAGAGACTCTGGACGATGGTCTTCGCTAGAAGAATGAACGGTGACAGGAATCCAAGGGGGTCGTATATAGAGCTTACGGCCGAGAGGATACCCCGTCTGGTGATGGGCATGCTCTTCACATGGATCCGGAACTTGAAGGAATCTGATTCTTTGCACCAGTCCACTCCAAGGGCCCTTTTCCATGGGTAGTTCATCCTTGTCCAGGTCTAGATTCTTGATCTCCTTTGCTCACTATTGTTTGGGAAGTGATGACAGAACTTTGCGGCTGTTGCTTGACCACTTAGTGAAGCGGAGTCCTCCAATCTCACACAGTGCAATGAGGTCCTTTGTCAAAGCTGTGGCCTTCTTCTCGTTGGACGTCGAGACCAGGCAGTCATCGCCATAGAATTGCTCTAGGACTGTAGCCACTGCTTCAGGTGCTGACCTGTCTTTTCCATCCTCTGCAGTCCGTCTTAGAGCGTAGTTGGCGCAGCTCGGGCTTGACTTGGCTCCGAACAAATGGACAACCATCTTGTACTCACGCGGAGGCTGGCTCAGATCTCCCTGTGGCCACCAGAGGAATCGTAGAAGATCAGAGTCCTCATCAGGAACTCTTACTTGATGATACATCGCTTCAATGTCAGAGATGAGTGCAATGTGTTCATGTCGAAACCTCGTCAAGACTCCAACCAGAACATTAGTGAGGTCCGGGCATTTTAACAGTTCCTCGTTCAGTGACTTCCCCTGAAACGAAGCGGCACAATCAAAAACAACCCGCAGCTTTCCCTTTTGTGGATGGATCACGCCGTGATGGGGAACGTACCATACTCTGCCATCGTTGCGATTGCGCTCGTCTTCAGGAACTTTCACTGCGTAGCCTTGTTCAGCAGGTCTGACATGAAGGTCTTGTTGTCATCGTGGAAGCTGGAGTTCTTAGCGAGTTTCCTTTTCAGGATAGATGCCCGTTGCTCGGCACCACATCTGTTGTTTGGCATCACTACATTTTTGTTTCTGAGAGGCATCCCAATGCTGTAGTGCCCATTGACTTTCTTGATTGTCTTGGTCACAGACTTCATGAACTGAACGTCTTCTTGTGACATTTCTGACTGAGATTGTGTTGACTGATGCCCTTTGACTGCAGTGACTTGACTTGAATTGTCTTGACTTGTTGTGATCGTTTAGAGGGCCATTAACGACCCACCCGAGAGTCGTCTTTACTGTGTAAGGCCCGTCATCTTGGCTGTGGATTATTTTCCACGGCTCCATCGCAGAATGAGCGTTCATTCCAATGAGTATGTCGACATCTGCGTCGATCTGTGGTAACCGTACTTCTTTACACAGATACGGCCATCTTTCTAATTCCTTCTCAACGGGAACGTTGTCCTTAGTTACAGGTATATCTGTGTGGGTGTAGACATCTGGCAGGCTTATGTACTTTTTCTCTGTCAGACCGCACACTTCCAGATCTGAGAGCACATAGCAGGACACAGGCTTCTCCTGGCCCATAGTACGGAGCAGCAATTGAGTCTTCTTGCCATGGACGCCAAGCTGTCTCATCAACCTTTCGGAGCAAAACGTAGCAACTTCTTGAGTCCATGAAGGCATACGTCTCTATTGTTGTGTTGCTCCTCTTGGATTTGATGCGCACAGGCACGATAGACAGGATGCAGGCTTGGGTGTTTCTTGCTGCAGATTTCACATGTGGCTCTCTTGTTACAGTCTTTTGCCATGTGCCCTTGGGTCAGACACCCGAAACAAAGTCCTTTACCTTTAATGAACTCAACTCTCTCTTTGTTTGGCAAACTTCTTATCTTGTAACATGCGCTCAGGGTGTGTCTGTTGTTACAGTACAGGCATGGCTCTTGAAACGCGTTGCTTGCCTGCTTGTACTTCCTTGGTTCTGAGGCATCCCCTTCGTCTTGCTTAACACTCGTAGCACAGCCAGTGGTTCTTTTCAGACCGCCTCCCTGGGCAGAGTTAAAGCTTGACCTGCCTTTTTCTTTCGCTTTGGAGTACTCGTTTACATCACCGAACAGTGGGTCTGAAGCTATCCTAGCTTGTCGGTTGATGTACGTTGCTAGATCAGAGAACTTTGCTCTTCTTCCTTCCCTTTCTTGTATGTCGAAAGCTATGACTCTCCATCTTTCACAAAGTCTGAAAGGCAACTTTGAGAGGACGATCCGAAGGTTGCTTGGGCTGTTCACCTCCTCGAGGTATTCCATGTTCTTCATGACATTGTTACATCCGGTGGGAAAGATGGAGAAGCTGTGAAGTGATTTGGCATCTTCTGCTTTGACTTGAGGCCATTTGAGAGCCTTGTCAACATAGGCTGCAGCTATTTTGTACTCGTTGCCATAGTGATAGGTCAAGAGCCTTCTCGCTTCATTGTAGCCTTGTTGTGCGCTCATGTGTTGGCAACTTCTCACAAGTTCTCTTGGTTCACAGCTGGTGAATTGCTCTAGATAGTATGAGTGGTCTTCATCGTTGTCTGTACAGCTGTGGATGATGTGCTAAAAAGCCTTCAAGAATGGCAGGAACTCAAAAGGATCGCCACTGAATACAGGGACTTCTCGTTGAGGTAAGTTGGCTAGTCTCTGTTGTGTGACTATCATCTCTGTGGTATCCTTCTGTTTCAATATCACTTCGCCAAGTTCAATCTGCGTTCCATTGGAATTTGTACTTACGAATTTGTTGTTGTTGTTTTTATCCTTTACTTGCACATAAGACTGGTGTGTAGTTGGAAAGTGAGAAGCACTGTTGTATTGGCTAACTCGAAGACTGCTGGTCAAGTTTGGTCTGACATCTGGAGCATGATGTTCGATGGTTGCTGCTGTAGGCATGTTCTTGAAGCGGTAGGAATTCATTCCGTCGTTGTCCATGTTATCATACTCTTCAAAAACTTGTAGCTTTGCTGTTGAATCTGCGATAGCAGTCTCGACATCTAGTTCCTCCATTTGAGCCTTCAACTGAATCTGCTTGGCTTTCATTTGAGCCTCCATCTGCATCTGCTTGGCATTCATTTGAGCCTCTTCCAAACTCAGTGCCTGTTTCTTCTTAAGTGTGGCTGCGCGTGCGAGTAGGGCTGCGCGGTTAGCTTCCTCTTTTCTACGCACAGATGAAGCAGTAGATGACACTGTGGATGACTTTGAATGTCTACTGCTTACACTGCGTACAGTGACTGAACTGTATTTTTCATATACGGCTGAGGCACTGTCGTCTGGATCCATATATTCAACGGCAGACTCACCTTGCTGTGTCGTTGCGCCAGTCTTTGGGAGTCACATATTCAGAAGCAGCCTGTTCGTAAGCGGGGTTGGCGTGCCGTCTTGCTTCTATTATCCAAAGCTCTATATTAGTCAAAAAGTTCTCATACTTCATAAAGTTTGGCTCACTCCAATACTGCTGATCAGCTTTCCTTTCTTCGTCTGATAACAGTTCACTAACTGTATTATTCACTTCAATAAAATCATTCAGAAATTTGGAGTTATCACTGAGATGAATCTTTTCCACTAAAAGTGCATTAGAATCATTTATCATGAGGTTTTCAATTTCCTCTGCTTTGGAGACAAGGCGTGCTAATATATGTTTCCTAAGTTTCATTTGTTCATCACATTTCTGTTGTAGGGCCTTTGTGGTCAACTTGATCTTTCTTTTTCGGTCTAGCTCCACATTGCCTTCCATCCTGGTTTCATCCAAATCAGACATTTTAAATTGGCTACTAATGTTAGACAAGTCTCTTATAGCAAGCTCTTGCAAACTTCTGAAATCCGGTTTAACAGTCCTTTCACCTCAAAACATGTAAATGCTTTCCAGAGAAAGATTCCAGGGCTGTCTTAATTTTCAGAAACAAACTCGAGCTTCTTATGGGCTTATATGACAAGCTAGCAATAGCACTTTTCTCAAATGTCCTGTGTGGCGAACGGCAAGTAGCACGTCTTGAAAGTTCTAATATGTTTTCCTTTTTTACTTCACAACGTTACTTGGCTACGTTGATTACAATGACATAATCATCCTTATTTCGCCAGCAAGATCTTTAAATAGGCTTATCAGTTCATTCAATGGTTCTTTGGGTACTCATCCATCATCATAGAAGTCGTCTGGAAATCCGGTCGGCTGCAGTTGTAATCACCGCTAATGCTTCAGCTGGCTAGCTTCCTTCATCAACTGGTGTCCAGGGCAACGCAGCTTTCCATGGCTTACGATGATCCTCTCTCGCCTTCGGCAACAGTTTTCTACTTAATGTAGTGGCTAAAAGTTCCCTTCTTTTGGTCAGTATGTAGTTCTTATCATATTCCTTAAGTAACCACTCTTAGACGGAAAGAAAACGAGTCTACGTGTGTACTGTATTTCAACAACGGTAGAAAACTGTGTTCGCTCTGTCTTTTACTGAAATTCTGACAACATTCTGCAACAAAGAGACAGTTGATACATCAAAAACAAACAATTGATACATTGATGCGTGAGCTCGCAGCTCACCTCTGGTTATTCCAAACAATGCAACCTCTGATTATTCAAACAATGCAATGCATGAGCACTAAACATATTTTAAACTGAAATGTAAACTATAAATACAAATATGCTATCACTATAATTAGCAATCAATAAATATCTAAATTATATAATGTCTAAATTTGAACAACAATATGAAAATGGCACTAACAATAATAATAATACATCATTATTATTATTAATAATAATAATAATGATAATAGTAGAATAATAGTAATAATAATACATAATAATACATAACACATAAGTAATAATAATAAAAATTCATTTTATTTTTAACGCACTTTTTATTCAAAAGAATCTCAGAGTGCCTCAGAGTTTTGGGTTTTAGTCATGAGCCACTGTGGACCGAGAGCTTTGAACTCTGAAATATGCATTATTGTTATTATTATTTGTTGTTTTTCAAATAAATACCACTGTCTCTGGAAAGTTGATCTTCAGGCAGTATTTCAGGGGATACTCCTGTTCTCTTCTGGTAGAAAATAAAACAACATTTACACTTGTAAAAGGTTGAAAGGTTGAGACAGCACTGCATATACAGCCAGAGATACATTTGACATCTGAACGAGACAATGATATTTACCAAGTCATCATCTGATGAACTGCCATCTGGAGGTTCACTGCAAGCATGTGTCTCCATGTGACCTACACAAATATATGAATTAGGATATTATTCTTTTGTTTTTATGCCTTTAATTGACAGATTAGTGAAGAGTGGGACAGGAAATGAGAGGGATAAGAGGAGGGGATGAGAGGGAGAAATGACAACGGGCAGGATTCGAACCTGTGTCCTCCACGGGCGTCAAACCCGAATGTGGTAGGGGCTACTGTTTGCGCCACAGTGCCCCCCAGGACATCATTCTTTGAACAAGATTCTAACTCACAACGTCAGAAGAGTGTCAAATGTCACAGAATGTCGGATGTCAATCGAAGACTATTAAATAATACTGCAGACATCCTGTCAAGCTTGGGTTGAGTTTGTCATGGACTGAGGAGGACATCGACACCTTACCAATTCTATCAAGCTAGCTGTGCTTTTTGAATAAATACCAGGACGGTCTGTGCCATCAGACCCATGCTGGTTCAAATTTGAGACTAAAAATGCAGATAAAGTACTATACTGTAGCAATGTAATGTTTCATTATCTAAACTCGGTCCAACCTGCTCCCTCTTGTAGTCCTTCCATGCCACTCTGGCCCTGTGCGACATCCTTCTGCCCTTCTTGAAAGGTGACATAATTTAGGGCCATCCCGTAGCCCTAAACAAAAACAATATATAAATATATATAAATACATATATTGATCAAATTAAAAAAGACACCAGCAGTCAAATACAACATTTGGAGGAAAAAAGTCAGGATTTAATTAAAGTTCGTAGTTTAAATTAGCCTGGATACCAGATCGAACCCCGCCCACAAAATTTGAGGTTGGGAAGTTCGGTCTGGCTCTGTGCCGTTGGGGAGAGATTATCAGAAGGCAGAATTCTGCCGGACCAATCAAATTGTCAGGGCGGTCTTTATACGATGATGGACAGATGACCAACCAACGCTTGAGTTGAATTAACGATAGATTCCAAATCGTAACAAGATGGCGGCGTCTAGGGAGCCTGTTAGTGGGACATATTTTATGTGATTCAAGCTATCTACACGACTTTTTCATGTCTACATTGACTCGGTTAGTTGTGTATGTGCAACACGAATGTTGGACAGTATTGTAGGTCTTAAAGTAACACTATGCAACAATTATACTTCAGGATTAGGGTTAGGATACGCAGTTTTACCTTTAAAAAAACAGCTTGAAAAAAATTGGGGCCCTACAATGACTTTTAATATGGAGAATCGCCTCCGTGCCATACCAGGGTCCATAGGCATATAACTTCTTTCTGTAGTTTTGCAGGTGGCAGCCCGTCTTGTTTACTGTCTGCCGATCTAGTAAGTAGCTTATTTGCCATCTTGCTTTGTCTTGTGTTGCACTAGCTTGATGTTTGACTGTGTAAGGACAGTCGTTGAGGAACTAGTTTGTCAATGTCAAAGTCAGCACATTTCAAGAGATTTCGTTAGTTTTAGCTGCTAGCATACCGTTAGCGAATGGCTATTGATCCGTTGTGCTGCTTTTTATTGTTAGGTTATTGCTAACACTTAGACCAAAAATCCATTGAAACACATAGTAGCTAGTTAGCCTCGCTGCTAATAAGTATAACGTGAGCTTGCATATCTCACAGATATTGAGAGCACATTCATTTTGAAAGAGGAACAAAGAAACGCGATTATCTTTTCCACGGTAAAAGCTATGACCAACTTGACTATAAAAGGAGCTTGTTATCGTTCAGCAAACTATATTGTTATACGTACTGAAACTTTAATATTCAACACACGGTCGGTCTACCACAACATTTATTAGCTTATAGCTGAATACAATTTTGACTACGAACTTTAATAATTGGCGGTCAAAGGCCTCCTGCCAGTGGCATGAACCTCCTGATGGCACATGACAGATAAAGATCTATCCTGTACTGCACAAAAATGTGTAGACTGCGCGCAGACCGTGCCTGCAGAAGTATACCAAAATGCAGACCAAAACCGTCCCTCCTTTGCTCCAATAGGCATGCATCACCATGAGGCATCTTGCTGCGCCTATCTAAAATCTTTGGTGAGTAGGCCATCTGTTTCACAGGCAGGTATGTGAGTATTTATTAAGCATACTGTACTAGCCGTATCGGTGTTACTCTTACAATTATAATAAAAACCCTTGATTGGTATAGTACCCTTCATACAAAACAATGCAACTCAAAGTGCTTAACAGCAAAGACATTACGTGGAGAGGCATGACATGCACAGTGATCCACATAAAGACATAGAATAAACATTAAACATGAAACATCAACATACAAACTGGGATAAGGTGCATAAACATAAAACATTATAATCACATTATGTCGCTGTATCTAGTTAAAGTGGTGAAGAGATGCGTTTTTAGCTTTCTTTCAAAAATGTTTTTCGACTTACAGGTGTGTTTTACAGGTAAGTGTGCAAATACATGATGTGCAATTGTGCATGTATGCGAGGCCTATGTGCGTGTTTCACAATAAACTGTAAGAATGCTTAACAGGTCGGCCTTTGTGTGGTAGTATGTCACAGGCGCGTTCACGCACAACTTTATTTCCAAAAGCCTCCCACCTCCTATTATTGTGGTCACATGCCCACGCTCGTCTCCAGTTAAAATAAACAGAGTACATCCTCAAGACTCTGACGCAGAAACGAAATGGACTGTTATCTCTACAAGTGAAAATATTCTTTATACGATACAAACTTACATTCTAGTCTACTTGGCTGTGTCCCCAAATATTATGCTAGAAATATTCGTCTACATTGTCCGGCACGGCAATTCCAGAGTTCTTGAAATGATCATTTAACGTTGGCCAAAATAATATAAATCTGAGTGAGACAAGTGAAAACTTTCTGTTACCATAGATGAAAACCATGCAAGTCCTACCGTTAGACAATGTCGTCAGACATCAGCCGAGAACACCCATGTTTTCCTTTGAAGTAAATAACGCGATTAGTTAACTAAATTAGCAACCACAGTAGCCAAACATACGGTAGCGTAGAGATGGATGGCTACCATGCTAACCTTTAAGATAGCTCGGAAAGGTTACTGTTATGCTAGTTAACAAGCTAACTTGCTCATTAAGCCAGTGCTGAGCCAGAGTCCACGTCCATCTTCATGTATTGGACATCACTCGACATTTTATTGCCGTATTTACCCGATCATTTTAGCCCACTCTGCTCAAAGTGTTAATCCTTTATTAGCAACGGCAAGGGCTAAATCTGGTACAGGTTACCAGGTTGTAAGTAAGCCGACATGCAGTAGATGGAGCTGGCCAATCCATACAGGTTCTGTTGTGAGTTTCTGTTGCCAGGTTCGATGGAAATTTCTAGGACAAGAAGCTGCGAAAAAAAACACGCATACGTGGTCAGAAAGCATTGGCTGAACTGCACAGCCGGCACAATGCCAGTCTGACCCTGTGTTATTCCGTGCATCTGACAATAAAAACACTTGACTGGACTTGACTGTTTTTCTTATTTGGATTGGTGCTTTTTCATGTTTCGTAAAAGCCTGTTGGCCTACATTGCCAGTGGGATCAATAAACTAAATATATCAAACTCAACCTAATTCAGCCTATATAAAACACTGAGTTCTGTTCCAGTATTTATAGATTATTGGACTGGCCACTTAGTGTGCTAAATGGCTGGACAAGGTTATAAAACATGGTGCTAAAGGCTGAGACATTAATTTGAAAAATCGGTGCATTGATAGATTAAATTCTGTCCCTTTGAAACTAAATTAATTGGGATGCAGAAAATAGTGACTTTGTAATAAATGTCAATAAGCCTTTAAACACAAATCTCACAAACTCTACCAGCTGAAAATTATTCACAGAGTAATATTCAGCAGTTAGGCCTTAACCGTATAATAGATCTACAAACTTTTCAAATGCCTATTTCATAAAAGAAGCAATATTAGCCGTAAATTGGCCATAAAAAGCATCCAAGGTCTTTTTTCCACGCAACATTGATTATAACGTTGCCCAAATTAACGACAAAACTAAGAATCTGGCAACCTCGAGCTGTCTCTGGGTAAGCGTAAAAACCGTAGCATTACGTCACATGCAGTGTTTTAAACCAATCACAACAGATTCTTGAAGTCCAGCGTCTTCAGGGAATCTTAGGGTTCAAATACACTATGCTACACATTCGCGTTTTTTAAAAACGGGACGCGAGCAAATGCATTGAGTACGGCGCGCTTTGCGTGTGCGCCCCTTCTCCACCACGCGTTGCGTCTTTGTAGCGTTTTTTAGGTGCGCTTTGAAGTTGAACTATTCTCAACTTTCCAGCGCAAGGCAGAGAGGCACGGGTGGTGTTCGGCCGTAGCCGAGGTTTCATTAGGCAACAACACACATGGGATTATCCCTTACCTACCCCACTCCCACGAGTGCTATATTGCTTTTATAAAACAATTCTACAGTCAACAAATTAACATTTCAACACGAAGTTATTGATTAAAAATGGTTTATTTCGCATTGTTTCTCCGCAACAAAAAATAGTTCCATTGTCAACGTCTTGGTTTGAATGCGCTTTCATCGCGAAGTGATTTATTATTGGCTGTGAAAAGTCTAGAGGCTACACCAGGCTGTTTTGGCACTGTGCACTTTGCCAAGGCGTTACTGAAGCGTCTGCGCCTGAAAAAAAGACGCGTGTATTTGAACCCTTACTTTGTTTTCTCTCTCTCTCTCTCTTTCTTTCTGTATTTACTTATGGCTATTTATTTTGAAATTTGTGGTGACCGAAAATAGCCTAAATCGACATTTCGGTTCTGTCGGGGGCAGGAGTTGCATCCCCGCTTTCTATGGTTCCACACCAACCGGAAGTTTGTAGTTTTAAGTGATAGAATTTTAACACTGCCTGGTTCCAAAGATGAAATCCCGGAGGAAAACTGATTGTTTTAGCAAAATCGGGTCGTTATCAGTCGGTCTTTTGTAATTATCTGTTCTCTTGTCTCGAAAAAATAGAGATGTTGCTACCAATATGGTAAAGCAGAAAAAAGACGGACCACACAGTGTCGCTTGACTTCACTAGCATGTGGGAATAAATGGTTTCCATGGTTACAGAAAACTGCGTTCATGAGCAACTAGGATTTGGGGAAAGTTCCAACCTCTGTGTTGGACTGACCGTTGTGATTTTGTAAGCGGTGGATTCGCATTTTAACAAGTTCTGGTTTTAAACGAGAAAACAAATTAGAATTTGGATATTGACTTTGTTTTAATCATTGTAACAAGAATTTTGCAATTAGTTTGCAGTTCTGTGAAAAAAAAATTACAATCCTAATGTCGGCATAGCCTACAGTTTTTATTAGACACTCGGGACAGCAAGATATTGACCTGAACAACAGTCTATTTTTAAACTTGACCACAATTTATTTTGACAGGAAAATAAAGCCATTTCTGTTTTTGTCTTTTATTCATGTACATTTTACAACCAAATTACACCTTTTTCAGAATTTGATTTTGCATCCAATAGGCCTACTAGAATAATACATGGATGTGAAAACAGAAAGACCTGTTATTCACAGCATGTTTCAACTTCTCATTTCTATATCCAAATTCACAATTGCAAATAGATTTTTGTTTTCCTGCATTGTATTGCACAATAAATAACTGATCGAATTGACATTGAATGTGAGAAGATTATCTAAACACAGCACTGACAAAAGTAAACATAGGTGAGTGCTCATGATTCAGAAATTAGGTGGTTGAAACATAGTATGAAGTATTCAGATGTATGAAATAATCAGATGTTCTTGAGATAATGTGGTTCTGAAAACATAGTATGAAGTATTCAGATGTTTTTGAGAATTGTTTTCACACAAAAACTGGAACTTGTGACACAATGACCACAACCTGTAACTCATGTGCCAACTCCCTAAACCAATTATTCTTAACTATAAACACTTTTCATGCTTAAGACCCAGATTTCAATTCTAAACCACACTTTCTTCAAAACACAGTACAAAATGTTCTGCTTTAGGCACAGATTTAATTTCTCAACCAAACTTTCTTCAAAACACAGTAAAAAATTATCTGCTTTAGGCACAGATTCAATTTCTAAACCAAACTTTCTTTAAAACACTTCACACAATCCTCTCTATTTTGCACACTTTCCGAAATGCCAAATCTCCTTCTGTTTATACAGAACACACTGCTATTCAAACGGCAAAACTTCCATTTTCAAGACTGCAATTGGCAATGTTCTCGTTTAGAGAACAATGGATGGCAACACAAACACACACACACACACACACACACACACAATGGATGGCAACATTGAAGTAAGAGGTGATCAGTCAATTGCATTTTTGATTTTGACTTTTTATGTTTACTGTACTGGCCTATTTTCTATTGTTTGTTCTGTGCAAATCATTTACACATCCAGTTGTGTTTGCTGTGATGTATAGGCTACAGCACTTTTGTAAAAAAAAAAAAAAAAAAAAGAAAGAAATATTTTTGGTTTGTGTGTTATTTGTGTGTTGTTTTATATATGAGTAAAAACATTATACAGTTATAAGTTACAACCGGAGTAAGCGTACAGTAGCGAACCGCTAAAATAGGGGAGAATGGGCCTGCGTGTTCCTGCCACCATGGATGATGAGTTAGAATTAGAACTAGAATGCGTTTCGTGAATGAACTGCAAGAGTGTGCTTGCTCTGTTGCGGCCATCAAGCACAAGCAACTGCAGTGGCCGAGTGCGCATATGTTGTTGAGGGGCCTCAGAGACTGATATCTGAGAACAAAATCTGTATAGTACTGTGTTTTCTGTGTTCAGTACAACGTTGAATGCAGGTTGTAGGATGAATCTGCCAGCCGTCCAGTGTAACTCTGCAGTGACACTGAATAGACCTTTTTGTTAAGCAGCACTTTTACTGTATAGCTAGAGAGCACGTGTATCACATTGGTTTATAGTTTGTCAAATTAGTTCTAGTTATTGGTGTTCGTTGGCATAAAAAGTTAGTGTTCTTTTATAAGCCTAGTTTGTACATCTGATTAGAGCTAGCAACCATGAATTGCAGATTAAGGGGTCCCCTATATCAGTGTTCATTTTGGCAGCTATTTTAGATTCAGTCTTAAGACAAAAATGCATATTAGTTTTAGTCACATTTAGTCATAGTTATCCTTCTTAGTTTCAGTCTAGTTTTCGAAAACTGAGCACACTACAACAGCTACGCTTTGTCCAGGTACATCCTCAAACGTTTTTCAGTTAACCTAATGATTCAAGGTCTCTCATGAATCATTACTCCCAGGACACGGGTTAATGTTAACTCACGCTATCGGTCACGCTTAATCCTCTCCAACCACATTAGCAACAAAATAAACTGGTGAGCTAACAAGTTAACCATTCTTTCAGTATAGGTCTAGGTAGCTTACGTTTAGCCCCGTACTCAGATATTACAGCTGCTTAACACAGCTAGGATAGCTAACGTTACCGTAGTAGGAATACAAGCCTTAGCTCACTATATCCACACAACTACATTCATGAATTACTTCAAAGGTTTACTTCACAACTTGAATTAAGGATAATGATCCCCCGTTACGGCTAGCTGAAACTGCCAGTGGATCCTCCCATTGGTGGGAGATGTACAGGCAGCGGCGTCTCCAAAGTTAACGTAACATTAATTCATATGTTAGCTGCTACGGCTAAGACTATCAGTTTCCATTACAATCTCAGTCAGTACACTGAAAATGCTGCCATTCAACTCACCTTAACGAAGTGGAAATACGGTAGCTAGGTTAGAAACGGTAGTTACTCTTATTCTTTTTCCAAGTTGAATTGAGAGGGACAGGGAGTAGAGGTTCCTTGGATTTGGCGCAGGTGTCAGTGAAGCACAGGTGCAAGCCAGTTTAATGAGCCTATTATGATGTCATAATGCCTCAAAGTTCTGCCATGCAAGTCTATGGGGAAAAAAGAGGATGAAAAAGAGGAATAAAAAAGGAGTGGCAAGGCATACCGCCACGAAAAGATATAGCAGGTTGCACCGAAACGGGCCGGACGTTTCGGTGTTTGAACAGCGTCTGTACCTCGAACGGGCGAGGCCTGATTCGATGCAAGAAAAACGGGCGGAATAAAGAAAATTTATGAAGAACAATAGTGTGTGTGTGTGTGTGTGTGTGTGTGTGTGTGTGTGTGTGTGTGTGTGTGTGTGTGTGTGTATGTGCATGTTGTCCGTCAGAGTAAACAAAGTGTCCAAGATCACCTGTGCTTAAAATCCTGTAACTTGTTATTTCACATTTTTCGTTTGAACCCAAAAGAAGTTGAACAAAACCAACTGGGCAACAAGAAATGAATGAAAGAAAATAAATGTAAAGATGTTGCATACGAACTGGCCAAGTAACTGTATGTATATGAGTGAAAAATATCTTATTGGCCTTCTAAACAATCATTAAAAACATTACACATGACCTGCTGGGCCTTTGGTGCCGTGGAAAGAGATAGTCTGAAGTTTGTTGAGGAGAACCTTTTATTTACAGCATGTCACAACCTTAGCTGCACGCTCCTCTGTTTCTGTTCCTGCTCTGGCTCCATATGCTACTCCAGCCCGTTTATCCTCTCCTGTGTTTAGTATTTCCCTCACAACTTAGTTTTCCTCGATGTTTGCTTTCCTCGATGTTTGATTCACCTGTAGCCATTGTGTTAATTGAGTTTAGTTCTCACTTGTAGCCAATGTATTTATTGAGCTCCTATGGAAGCCTTAGACTTTTCCTCTGTCTTTGTGTGTAATTGTTTGTGATCAGTAAGACGTGCTGTGTTTTCTAGTCCTGTGAACTTTGCTTTGTTTGCCCATCGTGGCACTTTGATTTATTTAAGTAAAACACGCCTTGAGCATTTGCATCCTATTTCTTGTTTCAAGTCTCCAGTTAGTGACACAGCATTGCTATTTTGCACTTCTGGTTGGATGCTAAACTGCTTTTCTAATCAAAAAGATGGGAGCCAGTTCATGAAGTGTCTGAAACAATAATTCAGTGCATCAGTTTTTATACCTCCATGTCTCCCAGTTCCACTTCATCACATCAGGGTTAGTATGGGGAAATGAACCCTTCACTGGCCATCTCAATGCTTCTCCTTGTCTTGTCATCAGCTCTGATGTGCACGTATCTATATTGGGAGGCCAAGACAGAATAACAGAGGAGGATTGAGGACCACTTCAGCAGCAACAACATACAGCAGGTGTGGCAAGGGGTCCAACACATCACCAACTACAGGTCCAGCAACCTAACTGCAGCCGACGGTGATGACTCACTGGCTGAGGGGCTCAACTGCTTTTTCACCCGCTTTGAGGTCGATACACCGGATGTGACCACGCCACTTCCAGTAGACCCCTGCAGCCACACCCTCACAGTGCAGGCACAGGAGGTAAGGCGTGTTCTGCGGGCAGTGAACCCGCGAAAAGCTGCTGGACCAGATGGTGTTACTGGGAGGGTGCTGAGGGACTGTGCAGACCAACTGGCTGGTGTGTTCACTCACATATTCAATCAGTCCCTATCCCAGTGCTTGATTCCACCCTGCCTGAAGTCCTCCACAATCATTCCTCTACCAAAAAAGACCACTGCCAGCACCCCTAATGACTACCTACCAGTGGCACTGACACCTATCATCATGAAGTGTTTTGAGAAACTGGTCCGGAGTCACATCACAACAAGCCTGCCACCCACTTTTGACTCCCACCAGTTTGCATACAGAGCAAACAGGGCTACAGAAGATGCTATTGCCACAGCTCTCCACACCACTCTTACACACGTGGAACAGAGAGGGAACTACGCCAGGCTGCTCTTCATAGACTTCAGCTCTGCTTTCAACACCTTCTTACCGAGCAGACTGGTCACGAAATTGATGGACTTAGGGCTTTCACAACAAATCTGCTTCTGGATCAAAAACTTCCTAACCCAGAGGGTTAGAGTAGGATCCCATCTCTCCTCAGCTCTCAGCATCAGCACCGGCTCCCCACAGGGCTGCGTGTTGAGCCCCCTTCTCTACACCATCTATACCCATGACTGCACCCCAACCCACCCGAGCAATGCCATCATTAAGTTTGCAGATGATACAACTGTGGTGGGGCTCATCTCAGGAGGAGATGAGACTGCATACAGGGAGGAGGTGCAAAGGCTGTCAACATGGTGCACCTTAAACAATCTGGTCCTAAACACCTCCAAGACAAAAGAGCTGTTAGTAGATTTTAGGAGGAAAACATCAGACATGCAGCCTATTGTTATAAATGGGGAGCAAGTGGAGAGGGTATCAGACTTTAGGTTCCTGGGCACACATATTGAGGAGGACTTTTCCTGGAAACACAACACCAATGCACTGCTGTAAAAGGCACAACAGAGGCTGTATTTCCTGAGGTTACTCAGGAAAAATAAACTAAAACAGGAACTGTTAGTGTCCTTTTACCGCTGCTCTGTGGAGTCATTGCTGAGCTATGGCATCTCGCTGTGGTTTGCCAGCTGCACAGCAGCAGAAAGAAAGGTACTCCAGAGGGTCATTAACACTGCACAAAGAGTCATTGGCTGCTCTCTGACACCTCTGGAGGACATCTATAGAACACGCTGCCTCAGGAAGGCCCACAGCATCCTCAGAGACTTAACACACCCTGGTCACCACCTTTTTGAACTGTTGCCCTCAGGGAGGCGCTTTCACACCATCAAAGCAAAAACAGACAGGCTGAGAAACAGCTTCTATCCAAGAGCCATCATAGCACTTAACAATGCACAAACTAACCTGTATTTGTCTCTTTGATGTGTAATATGTCTTGTGTTTTTTTTAAACTTGTTTTACTTAAGCTGAGTATTCATAGTGTAAATTTGTATATATATACAGTATATAGTATATATTTGTATTGTTTTTGTTTTTTATTTTTCAATAGCACTGAAGTCTGAGTGCTGCCACCTCAATTTCGTTGCACTTGTGCAATAACAAATAAATATATTCTATTCTATTCTATTCTATTTTCTATCTCACACTAACACAATCTGCACACGCCTAGGAATTATCCACTCTCTCTCTCTCACTCTTTATTGTATTTGGGTATTTGTATTTCATCCACTTAGTCCATGGCATTGTTAGGCGACTAGCTAAAGAAACTCCATGAAACACACAATTTTTATTTGACTTGACCCAACTAGGCTGCCTTGTCAGAGGATACATACAGCTCACAAGAGCGCCCTCACACACCAACCCCATTTCTGACTCTCTTTCCGCATTTTCTCTAAAGCAGCACAGCTCTTCTATGTGAGGGAAAAATACTCCAATTATTACACTCACACACCTCTACAACACCCACACACACAGACCAACCAGATACGGTAACACACATATGCACCCACCCTTACTAAAACACACAGCTCTGTGTCAACACCCACACTAATTTTACAGTCGGCAGTGGGGATTCAAAACACACAAACACACACAGGTCTGTCGTTAAAAGGGCGTCTATTTCCCGCATTGGAGAACGAGAGAGGGAGGAGAGGATAGGGAGGAAAGGAGAGAATGAGAGAGGAAGGAGAGGAGAAGGAAGATAGAGAGGAGATAGAGGGAGGAGAGGTGAGAGAACGAGAGAGGAAAGAGAAGAGAGGAGAGAGAGAATGGAGAGGGAGGAGAGGAGAGAGAACTAGAGAGGGATGAGAGGTGAGACAATGAGAGGAGAGAGGGAGGAGAAGATAGAGAGGAGAGAGAGAAAGAGGGAGGAGAGAGGGAGTTATATACGTGTTAATATGTGAGTTGAACACACTGCTGTGAGTGTGTGTGTGTGTGTGTGTGTGTGTGTGTGTGTGTGTGTGTGTGTGTGTGTGTGTGTGTGTGTGTTATTCCTTACCAGAGTAAGATGAGGTAACTTCATGTGTGCACACCTGCGACTGGAAAAGTGAGGTCAATGTGGAAAGCTTGAAGTGTGAATCATAAAAGACTAAATGCAAATGTTTAGGAGATCATTCTAAGTCGATACAGACAGCACATGTTGTACGGTTAGGGTTAGAGCCTTTATGGATCCCAGGTACAGCATGTTGTACTGTGTAGGGATAGGGTTAGGGCCTTTATGGATCCCAGGTACAGCATGTGGTACGTGTTTCTGCTGTCATCAGTCAGTTTTGCGCTGATGTATCCTGCCACCCCTGGAATCCTTGTAGAACTAAAATTCCATGCCAGCCAACCATAACTATACATAAACTCAATTCCCACACTAGCAGCTGAATAAACACATTCTTTTGCTAAGCCGTCTTCTACAAGTCTGTTATTTCTGAACAAGCTAACTTGAACCAAGCATGGGCCTGTTTAATAATGCTTTATGAATGTATTTATAATGTTTAATAATGCTTTATGAATGTATTTATAATGTTTATTAATGCTTTATGAATGTATTTGTAATGTTTAATAATGCTTTATGAATGTATTTATAATGCTTTATTGATATTGGGTTCTTAGAAAGTGTTACTGACTTTATTGCTTCTGCCTGTTTCCTCTTGTCTGTCAGGGAGACGTGAGCTTTACATTAATGATTGGAATATTTTGTTTTGTTCTGGTATATTAGATAGATAGCAAGGTAGTAGGAATAAGATTCAAGTATACATAAACATAAAAAATAAATTGATACAAATTTGAAAAATAAATACAAATAATAGATGCAATAAATAGACAACAAAGTACAGCTCCGCTGGTGTACACTATATGTAAAACGAAATGTTTGGTTGTGTTGGTTGTGGAGTCTGATGGCTACTGGCACAAAGGACTGGCCAAGGCGCTTTGTGGTGTGTTGAGGAGGGATCAGTCTGTGGCTGGAAGTGCTCCCCATCTGCTGCAGCTCGTCATAGAGGGGATGGGAGGGGTTCCTTAGGATAGCATCCAGCTTCCTCCTCGTCCTCTCCTCCGCAACTGCTTCCAGGTTGCCCAGTTTTATTCCAACTACGGAGCCAGCCTTCCTCATCAGCTTGTTCTTGTTTGCATCCCTTTTGTTGATGTAACACACCACGCCAAAGAAGATGACACTGGCTACTACAGACTGGTAAAACATCTGCAGCAGCCTATTGCAAACTTTAATGGACCTATTATATTATATTAGTTCGATCATATCTATCTCTGTGTCTTTAAACAAAGCTAGAATGATGAACAGATGTTAATTGTTTACGCAGAAGTCAGAAAAAGATCTGCGAGAGCCACATCAGAGTCAGATAAAGATCTCAGCCACAGCAGATCAAAGCTGTCCACTTCCTGCTCCATGTAAACGGTAAAGAAAGGCAGCAACACGGATCAGTGACGCCTGAATTTACATATGCAAAACATTGCTGTGCGGATGCTAATGGTTAACAGAATTTGAATGATGCGTTCATGTGTTCCTGAACAGCGGCTGGGAACATCAGAGGCTCTTGAGCTTGAAGACGGTCTATCCAAGAACTACTACAGGTAGACCATGTCATATTTACATTTATCTTGAAATGTCAGTGTTTGGTAAGTCCATACAGTAATCATTCGCATTCAGATGTGTAGTGAGGGTTACTGGGGACAAAGCACAGTGTTCTGGACTGAGTT